>NW_015644168.1:184084-190317 GCF_001515625.1 Sinocyclocheilus rhinocerous
TTGGTATTATCTAATTGTGTACTTAAATTTAACAGCTGACAGCTATTCATCCTAATTCAGTACATACCTTTCTATCAAAGTTATCTGACATTATCAAGATGAATTTGTTCTGACACAGTTTAACCAAGTTCATGTCATTTTTTTATTACCATTTTCTAAACTATAGCGAATAAACTGTGATGATGTGAGAAATGTTGAAGGTGTCTGAATAATTTTTGGTTTGACTGTATGTGCGAAATGGTCTTTGGGAATCAGTTGGGATACAGCAGAAGTCAGAGTCCCGCCTACCTGACAGTACCACTGAAAAGCACTGGCTCCTGTGGAATGATTGACAGTTTGCTGCGCAAATCAGCAAGGCCAATGTCGCAAATGTTGACACCGTCAATCTTAATGGAGCCACCACACGGTTCTACCAGCCGGTAGAGAACCACTCCCAGAGAAGACTTCCCTGAGGACAGACGAGAGGACAGATTTATGGTTTTTCTCTTTATTACACATTTATCTATTTTCCCCTTTTATTTTCACCATGAAAGTCATTTATAAAAACTCCTGATTCTAAAAGTTACCTTAAATTGAATATCTGACTTACACAAGAATTTATTTAAAAAGTTAATGATGTCTTGATAAACGTTTATTATTACCATCTGTTAATAGGCACTTTATAGTTTATTAGGTATTTAAAACCATAAAAAATATATTATATGTGAATGACAAGACCCTCTTTTATTTGTATTATTATTATTTTTATTAATTATATTTATTTATTTTTGGTTGTGTGCAGTCAAAACTTGTTCTGTGGGTAGGCATATGACGGTATCAAATTTTCATGGTGCGATTAATTGCTACTGCTTTTATCACTGTATACGGTTTTATCACGGTATTGAAATTTAGTTACAAAAAAAGTGTTGTCAAAGTATAACAGGTTTAATAACTTGTTTCCTATAACAAAAATAACTGAACATTTACATACAATAAACTAATACACAAAAAATTCACACAGAATAAAGTGCCAAAGAATTCTAAAGACCAATAAGTAACACTTTACAATAAGATCTCATTAGTTAACCTTAGTTAATGCATTAACATTAATAATGAGCAATAGCTACATTTGCGACAGAAGTTATTCCGTTAGTTCATTAAATAACAGTTGCAACTTTTTATTTTAACAATGTGTTATTAAATATTGAAATTACCTAAGATTAATGAATGTTTAGAAGAATTTTTCATTGACAGTTTGTTTACTAATGAATTAACTAATGTTAATTAATAGAGCCTTAATGTAAAGTGTGACCAAACAATAAAGAATTAAAACATTTTCAAACAATATCTAGGGCATGTTGTAATCCAGATTAAAATGTAAAAGTTTGAAAATAAACAGCCTATTAAGTCTAAATATTTAAGTATTTGGCGCTGTGATGAACACCACTGCGAATACGAAAATCTGAACGGCTATTTGAAAGCAATAAGCCCCAAGAAGCCGTGGTTTACAGTGAATTTATAACAGCTAAGGGGCGTTGTTAGGCACGATGCGAAGCGGAGTGCCTAAAACCCCCTTAGCTAATATAAATTCACTGTAAACCACGGCTTCACGGTGCTTATTGCTTTTATAAAACGGTTATTCCATATACGTAGTTAGGTTTCACAAAATAAAACCGAACAAATAAAGTATAATGATATTAATAAAAACAGTATTCTTCCACCAATCAATGTAGTTCCTCAGAAACAGTTGTGGTTGCAACAAAGTGGTTGCCAAGCAACACACGAAGTAAACAAAGGTGTATGTTTGTAGAATAATTTACAACAGCTTCGAACACGGCTCAACCAATCAGAATCAAGGACCGGAACTCTCCGTTTTATAAAAACCATTAAAATACATTTTAGAAAGTAGAGCAGCTGTTTTATTTACGGGGTTTCCGGGGTAACTGCTGCATTTCTGCTGTTCAGCGCCATCTGCTGTCAAGAGAGTTATGTGCGCTTTCATCCAGAGCGTCTCTCACGCGCTCCGCAATGCGCTGCTCACCCGTGCTGTGCATTGTGACCAGTTGATGGGAAAAATATTTTTAAAATGCATTCCAAAAATCAGAATAATTTTTAATAAATAATTATTCACAATATTTTGAAGTGCCCACGATAACAATAACGTGCATATTCATTACGGTGATATATCGCATTTCCGAATACCGGCACACGTCTATCTGTGGGATGGAATTCATTGGTATTACCAAAATGATAAAAAATAAAATAAAAATAAAATATCATACTTGATGAGAAAAGACACAAGAAGAGACTGACCTGAGCCGGTTCGTCCCACAATCCCGACCTTCTCTTTTGGTCGAATGGTGCAGGAAACTTTCTTCAGTATCATTGGGAGGTTGTCTCTGTACCTCATCTCCGTCCCATCAAACACGATCTCACCCTCCTGGGGCCAGTCAGATGGAGGAGCCTTGTTTTTCACCCTTGCAGGAGCCTCCAGAGACAGAGACTAAGACAGACAGAGGTGACTAAGCAAAGGTTGAACTTCATCCTTTCTGAATTCATCGTAAAAGAGTGACAACAGACATCAGATCTGGAAGAGAAGCTTTTAATGTCAAGTTGAAATTGTCAGTCAAAAATGATGCAGGACTGGTACCTTGATGTAATGATGGATTCTCTCTACTGAGGTGAACCGAGCTTCGGTCTCAGAGGCCATTATAGTTAATGTTTATTTTAATTTTTAAGGAACAAAAATGTTTTTTAATAGTTTTAGTTAAATAACCCTGGTACAATCTGCTTCCTTTATACAATACAATAGCTTCCGTTGTGTGAGCAAATGTTAAATGACAATTTGATCTTATGCATAATCTCATTTGAAGGAAATATATGCATCCTACACTTGTCAATAAAGTCTAATGCTGTTTTCATACTTGTTTTGTTTGTTTGGTCCAAACCTGAGTTTGATTCCCTCCCTATTTCACTGCGGGTTTATTTTCACATCGTATGATTTGGCTGTAAACCACAGTGCATTTGCGTCATCAACATGAATACCACCTGCTTACCAGTATAACTAGGTAATGATGACTCAGGAGAAAAAGGTGCTAAAATGGAAAGCATTTTTCTCACTTCCCATTTTGGCAGAAGACCAATCAGACAAAAGGCATAACATGCACAGAATGGAATGTGCATCAGTCTGCCACAGATGCAAAGTATGTGGGATTTTCTAAGCAGTGATGAGAAATGCATTTGCTATTCTGCCTGCAGGGCATCAGTCCTGCTTGACATCATCAGTTGTGGTCTACTTCTGGAAAATAGGCTGTGCTGCTTTTATTACTACTGCAAACAGTTAAACGAACCATATCCCAAGCTTGTTTTCAAGAGTTAAAAAAAACAAACAAATTTTTACACCAAAATGGCCTACACCAAAAGCTTTAGAGTGAAAATACCTTCATACACACAAAAAGTTTAGAATTAAAGGGATAGTTTATGCAAAAATGAACATTCTGGCATCATTTATTCACCCTCATGTCATTACAAACCCATAACACCATGTCTACACCGGTCGCGAAAGTTGTTGCCGCACCGCAACAGCTAAAGTCTGTCTACACTGGACGCGACAAAGTGACCGTTGCAAATCATTTCAACTCTGTGTCAGTGCGTCATAAATAGAACACGGCGTCAGTTTACTGTCAGAGATTTGTCTAGAGTAGACAGCATCGCTGATTATAATGGGTTCGGTTGTATTTTGTCACGTCGCGCCGCTCGTGTCCGGTGTACACACGGTGTCAGACTTTGGTTAATCTTTGAAACACAAATTAAGGTATTTTTATTGAAACCTGAGAGATTTCTGTCCCTCCATTTAAAGTCTATGTAACCAAAACTTAAGAGATCTAAAAAATAAAAAAAAAAGTCATAAAAGCATCATAAACAAATACATATGAATTGAGCAGTTTAATCGAAGTCTTGTGAAAAGACATGATTGCTTTATATGATGAACAGATTTAATTTAGGCTTTTATTTACATCTAATCAATGTTTGACACACATCCATGCACATGTTTTCCATATGTGATTCACACAAGGTTTCATTATTTAACATGAACTAACAATGAACAATACTTCTACAGCATTTATGAATCTTTTGTTTCTTTCTACATTTACTTATACATATTTTTAAACATTGGTTAATGCACTGTGAACTAACATGAGCAATGAACAATTGTGAGTACTAACATTAACAAAAGTTAATGATGTAAAAATATATTGCTCAGTTCATATTAGCTAATAATGGATTAAATAATGAAGTGTTACCAATTAAATCTGTTCATCATATAAAGTGATCATATCTATTCACAAGACTGCTGGATTCATGTAGATGACTTTTACAATGCCTTTATAACCTTTTTGGATCTTGTAGGTTTTGGTTACCTGTAATTTCAATGGTGGGACAGAAACCTCTCAGGTTTAATCTTAATTTGTGTTTCAAAGATAACCAAAGTCTTAAGCCGGGCTCACACTACAGGCGTTTTAAAATCCTAACCGATTATGCAATCTGGTTGCAGCATACACATAAGAAGAATCTTTGCAGATTATCTTCCCTCAAATCTTAAACATGCACACACTACAAGATTTGAAATTCGAGGTGCATCACACACTACAAGATATATTCGAGATTATCATGCCAGAGGGAGGCCTCACGTGATCTCACGCAGCAGATCGTCATTGATATTTCAGTGATGTTTACATATGTAAGCTAGTGTGCTAGCAGCTTTCTACACTCACTCGGTAAGTTCAAAACTGAGGCGATTTCACCCCAGTGCTTCTTTTTGTCCTTACGGTTGTGATGCGTTTTCGACACATTAATACAGATAGTCATGTTACTAAAAAAAAAGAAAAAAAAAAAAAGCAAGAAGCAGTTTCCTCCGTCAGCAGCTGTTTTGCGGCCATGCATTGGCTGTTATGAAAGTACTGACATAATCATATAGCTGTCATCATCCCAATTTAAATCCTAAATATCAAATTTTTTTAAAGTTAGATTTATGGCCTTTTTATGCCTTTATTGTGAGAGAACAGTAGAGAGCTGACAGGAAAGCACTGGGAGGAGAGAAGGGAGCAGGATCGGCAAAGGACCTCGAGGCGGGATTCGAACTCGGGTCGCCGTGAGCGCTGTTGCGCTATATGTCGACGCACTAACCACAAGGCTATGGGCGCCGACAAATATAAAACATGTTTTATACGATCGGGGCGGCCCCGAGGTTTGTGTGCGTGCAGATCGGGAGGTGCAAGATTTGATCTGTGAACGCCTCACATTAGCAGATAATCCGCGCTGAACATCGGGACCGATCGAGGTGCTCGATAAGATTTTTGCTCCGATTCTCTGGAGAGGGAAATCGGGGCTAAAACTCCTGTAGTGTGAGCCAGGCTTTATGGGTTTGGAATGACACTAGGGTGAGTAACTGATGACAGAATGTTCAATTTTGGGTGAGCCATCCATTTAAAAGAGAAAAACAACATTTACACAATTTCCCCTCACCTGCACAGCATAGGAAATGGCCAAGCCTGCGTATGCAGGAGGAATCTGGCCGTGCATGAGGACGATCATCAAAGCCGTGATGCTAATGAGAGCCACGCTAATCACATCCAGGCGCACAGCCAGCCAGCGCATAGCGCAGCTGAACAAATAGAAGGGAGCCTGGTTCTGATCCAGCAGCTCCTGATACCTGGGAGAAAACACACAGACAATATCCATCAACCGCGCTCACTGGAAGTCTTATCGTTTAAGGAGAAACACACAATAAAGTGAGGCAGAGTGACATCCCAGCGTTTACCTGTGAAGGAATTCGTCCTCTTTCCCATAAGCATGCACTGTGGTCAGGCCCTGAATGCTGGAGGCAATGTGGGACAGGAAAGGTGACTGTGTGATGTTGTCTAATCGTTTGAGTTCTCGAATGAAGACCCGAGAAACCATGTGCAGCACTATAAAGAGGAGCACCAGCGGCCCTACTGCCACCAGGAACCACGGGAACACGCTGGCAATCACACCCAGGCAGAAGAGCACCAGAATCACGTTCTGAATGAACATCTCAGCCTGGAATGGCAGACGTGTGTCCACTGAGAGAAGACAGGGAAACGTTTAGACGTGTGAGACAGGTAAGAGAGTTTGTCTGAAAATAGAAGTGTGTATGGAAGCCCGTTTCCGCCACTGAATAAAAAAAAAAAAAAAAAAGGTAATTGCGACTTTTTATCTCACAATTCGGACTT
>NW_015644168.1:198073-218577 GCF_001515625.1 Sinocyclocheilus rhinocerous
ATGCACTATGTACTCAACCATGTAGTGTATGAATTTTATAAGGTTATTTTGTCATTAATAATCGGAGTCTGATAGCCCCTACCCCTTCGTGACGTAATTAAAGCTGCGACAGTTGAATGCATGAAGTGTCCAACATTCCACACAAATGTGCAGGAACCCTAGCCCTGCACATTTTGTATGTCTCCCTTATCTAACACACCTGATTCAACTCATCAGCTCATTAGTAGAGACTGCAAGACATGAATTAGGTGTGTCTGATAAGGGAGACATACAAAATGTGCAGGGCTAGGGTTCCTGCACATTTGTGTGGAATGTTGGACACTTCATGCATTCAACTGTCGCAGCTTTAATTACGTCACGAAGGGGTAGGGGCTATCAGACTCCGATTATTAATGACAAAATAACCTTATAAAATTCATACACTACATGGTTGAGTACATAGTGCATAAGTACATAGTGTATAAGTGCATAGTGCGTCATTTGGGATGCAGTTATTCACTTGCTTCATTCCTTTGAATGAATCGGATGAGCAGATGACTCAATGACTTACTCAGACTTGCAGCCACCTACAGGTGGTTTTAATTTCATATTTAAATAACCATTTCATTAAAAAAAAACATATTTCAATATTCATAATATTATTTATGCAATCGTAATTGCAGTGTAAATACATCTAAATGCCACTTCAGATGCAGCTTCTGTGCCACTTCTGCAGTGCAAAAGTAGGTTTTGTTGATTTCATTTGACCGGTAACAACCTATAGTGTCTTATTATTGTAATTACATTTATTGATTAAATGTAAGAGTTTGACACAAGATGATGCATACATCTAATAAGGTTAGAAAAAATTGCTTTATAAAATGCAAATATCGTCGAAAAGCTGTGTCAACTGTTCACAACTAGTCAAGATACCAGTACAAAAACAATCGCTACAAATTAGCAATCGTCTAATTACACCCCTCACACCCCTATCTGATGATAATGCTACAATCTAACCCTCCATCAGGTCCCACCTTCATCCATGTCTTTGGAGAATCGGTTGAGGATGCGAGCCGTGGGCGTCGTGTCAAAAAATTTCATGGGACTACGAAGAATCTTCTGAAAAAGTTCCTCATGGAGCCTCGAGGAGGCACGCATAGTACCCTTGAAAAACAAAAGATCACCCGCTGAAACATGGAGCTCATTCTCTGACACAGCAAGTCCATCATGCAAAACTGCAATCGCTATAAAAGTAACTATATGATGTAAAATCTCACCTTAACAAACACAATGCCTCTCAGTAGTTTGAGAAGGAGCATGATTCCCATAGACATAGTGTAGACAGCAGCATAGTGTTGCATCAGAGGGTTATCACGCATACTCTCACTCAGTACTGAACTGTTCCCCACCTGCACCGTCGTGTTCTGTTGAGCAAGACATCACAGACACATTGCATTATACAGTAAAACATGGTAATGAATGAACATTTGTGTGTATTATTTATATATATATATATATATATATATAAGGGCTGCCCTCGACTAAAGATTTGCCACGGCACACCGGCAGAAGTAATGATTATGAATGTGTCAGGTAAAAACAGTAAGGAGGCTGCATTAACGTTTTAATAATTTATTGATAAAACTAGTGCTTTTTTGTTTTCGGTTTAAGAGATTAAGTCGGCGTCCTCTCCACAGTAGTGGATGCGCCTGTATGCATGTTTCACATGGATTATCTAATCTGAGAATATTGTTTTCCATTTGATTTGGTTTATTTGAAAGTAGACATTTCACTCTCTATAGTAGGGCTGCACGATATTGGAAAAAACTCACATTGCGATATTTTGTTTTTCTGCGATATATATTGCGATATGAAAATAAATAAATAAATAAATCACCAGATGACTTGAATAGCTCTATTTGGAAAAAAAAAAAATCAATGACTGGGGTGATTTTGTAGGCGAGTAAATCAGCATAGGAAATAAACAAATTACAAGCATAGATAAATATAACAGAACAAAGATACAAATGAAATAAGCAGTGCTTTATATTTTTAAGGTACAGAAATTGAATAATCAAATGTAACATAACGCTGCATAGTTTTCACTATAAATTAAATCTAATAAATCTGTGTTAAAGCTACAATAGAGATTTTTCTTTGTGTTTTGTTGTTTGATTAACATTCATGACACAGAAAGCAACACTTTCTCGACACTACACTCGAAATCAGGAATGCATTGTGGGTAAAAAGTAGTGAACGAATGTAGGGAATTAAGTCGTTCACTCAGAATTCAGACAGTACTACAAAATGGCTGACACCCGATATAGTGCACTATATAGTGGATAGGGAGCAGTTTTGGACACAGCTCTTCTTTCCAAAGCGCTCGAGAGCTTGCGCTTTCGTGGCGTCTGCCGTTGCTAAGCACTCCACGACGACGTGGAAGTTTCAACAAAGGATAAATGGATTTCCAGCACTGAAAATCGCTTGCAGTAGCTCTGCTACTAAATGAAAATGGGTATCTCTGTACAGCTGTCGCGTCCAGTGTAGACACCATGTCTGTGTGTCAGCAAAGAAAACAATCAGTATAAATATAACAATCAGTATACTAAACATCGCACATCCTGCGATGTGACTATCGCGGATGCGCACATCGCGATATCGATGCTGAAACAATATATCGTGCAGCCCTACTCTATAGATAGATTTTTCCGTGTCTGTAAGGCAAATATACGCGGAGTTTCGCGCTCAAGTTCACAGAGACTGAGACGGCGGAAAGCGCATCCTGTTTGCTTGCATTATTTTACAAAAGCGCCATGTTTGTTGTTATTGTGAGTGCACACAAATAAACGTAGAGTCTTTACAGATTTTAAAGATGTATTACTCTTATCTGTATGAGCAAAAATGAAGGAGTATTTTAAGTGCAAGTGAGCGCACCGGCGCCTCCATCTGTCCTGCAGTGAGCGATAGCTACTGTTCAGCTTCCACACTCCGCACAGACACCTGAACAGCGCACATTTCTCTAGGTTAACATTAGATTGAGCGGCCATGTAAAGTTGCTAATACTTACATATTTCAGATGATAAGCGCGGCCATGTAAAGTTGCTGCTACTAACATATTTCAGATGATAAGCCATATATGAGGTCAATGAATGATATAGGCGAGCGTTTGGATGTCCTGCCCGATGGACTACCACATAGAACAGCCGTTAACGATCTGCGTGTCTTTGCCAATGTGGATTTTTATTTAACCGAGATAAAGAATTTCATATACATTTTTTAAATATTGATACTTAAGTGAATGAATTTTGTGGCCAAAAATAATATAATTTGCGATCATTTGTGATTTGTAATTTCCAATGTGTGAAGACACACTAACAGTAACAGCTCTAGAAAGAAAAGAAAAAGAAAAACACAGGTAAAGGTCAGAAGCACATGAAATATTTAAACACTTCTACTCTGGTCTCATGGAATTGAAGCCTTTCTGCCTTTCCTTTGCTCCGAACTGCCCATGGTCTCTTACCCCGCTGCCCTGATTGATCCAGTAGCTGAGCCACCAGTTGCTGAAGGCTGTGCTGCCCACATTGAGAACAAAGAGGGCGAGGATGAAGAGGAAGACGAGCCACCCTCCTAAAGCCTGGATGTACACTTTGTACACCGCCCAGGGCACTGAGCCTTTCCCCCTCTCCTCCACCTGCATCAGCTGACCTGAAAGAAAACAGACAGCAGTGAGGTAAATCAGTAGGTAAAGCATGACTAAATGTGAGTCAAGTAGAGCACAGGGTAATTTACTGTTTAGCATACTCGTACTTACCATCACCCTGGTTGGCCGATTTTTCTTTTTTGACAGATCCTGCCTTTTTGTTCTCTAAGGGTTTCTTTAGGGAACTTCCAGAGTTCTTATTCGGAACCTGAGATGACACAAAACGACAGATTTGAAACCATAGCTTCAATATGCAAGAAACACGCAATGACGTGCAAGAACCGATGGTGCTGTTAAAAAAAGAGCTGTGTAGACATTCAAAACTTCTCCTTTTGTATTTCGCGGAAGCAATAAAGTCATGCGGGTTTGGAACAACATGAGGAAAATGATGATGATAGTTTTTGGTTGAACTGTCTCCGAACTGTTTCACCATCTTCCCGATTTCATGCGTTTAGAAACAAAACACATGAACTTAAGGGATAATTCACCCATTTACAAACCCTTGTGTTACTCAAAACCTTTCTTTATCTTGCAGACCACAAAAGAAGATATTCTGAAGAATGTTTTGTCCATATTATAAAATGTAAAGCTCCAAAAAAAAGTGAAATTAATTAATCCAAACCGTTTAATCCAAGTCTTCTGAAGCAACACAACTGGTTTGGATGAACAGGTTAACAATTTTTAAAAAGTCTTTATTCCTTGAACCTCATATGTCAACAATAGTCAAACCCCATTGGTTCTTGACCAAACGCATTGATGTTTGAGGTTCATCCTGACATGGGGGTGAGAAAAAAAAATGTTTTGGAGGGTTGTCTGACCTCAATGATGGGTGTTTCTCCCAGCTGAAGGTTGTTAAACATGGCGGCGTAGTCTCCATTCACATTCATCAGGTCCTCATGGCTGCCCTGCTCTGTGATGCTGCCGTCACGCATGACGATCACGTCATCACAGTCCACCAGATACTAATAACAGAAATAGGACAGGGTTTTGGAAGCTGAATTAAAAATACATATACAGTACTTTTCACATGACCGGCCATGACATTATAATACCTGTAGCTGGTGAGTGACAAAGATGACTGTCTTGCCACGCAGATGTTTTCTAATGGCATTGTTGAAGATGTGATTTCCGACATGGGCATCCAGAGCACTTAAAGGGTCATCGAGAATGTAAATATCCCCGTTGCTGTATAAAGCTCGAGCCAGGCTTATCCGCTGACGCTGCCCGCCGCTCAGGTTGGCACCACGTTCTCCAATCTGACAGAGGGAATCACACCATGTAGTAAAAACATACCTTCATTTTAAGGGGAATTTATTGTTTGATCAAAGAATTATTATTGTATTAGTAGATCTGGTCTGCAGCCCAGTGCACACTGTACAATTTTGCCCACGATTTTGCCATCTAAACCTAATTTCTGCAATCCTAAAGGATTTCTGTCATAGAATAAAGCTAAGTTCAATCGCCTACAGTGTGAAAGTTTTTCATAACATAATATTTTTTCCATTATATGACATAATATTTGTCCCAAATTGTTAATGTACATCACTTCACTTGTGAGACTGTATTTTTGTGGTCTGAATAAACTCTATACTTCATATAGAGAAAACGATAACATAGATTGCACTCTCTTTCCTTTGGTGCGTTTTTTTTAAAATGAATTTATGCTATAGTGTTCATATGCCGGTATACTAGTGATTAGATTCACGGTTTTGGGCTGCTGTCATGAACCTAAGAATACGAGAACAGAATGTTGCGTTCAGTGTGTGTAAATCGTGCAATGCATAACGGGCTTATGAGTATCCGCTGATTTTTGTACAGAATGTGTTACCTCAGTCAGGTCAGCATTAGGGAGGATGGCCAAGTCTAGTCTCAAGCAGCAAGCACTCAGAATTGCCTGATACCTGCAGGAGACATAAAAATACAGGAGAATAAAATGTCCTGCATTAAAAACCAAAAATGCTTACTCTTAATGGTAAAATATCAAGGTGTCATTACAGTTATAAATATATCAAGAGTTGGAGGCTATTCAATGACAAAGCACAAGCGTTCAAGGTCATGTGTGCTCATTTTATCTTTGTGCCGAGTCACATTCACCAACCCACCTGCAGCCCTGTTTCACTTGCTCAGCCCTTTAATCTCCTTCACACATACTCAAACACATTACTCATTACACTGATGTAGTGCAGCCATTTGGCAAAGCACAAAAGTACTGACGTGTCCAGTATTAAGGCCCCTAGATACTCGTCATGAGTAATGAAGTAAAGTTACGTGTGGCCAAGTATGGAGACCCATACTTGGAATTTGCTCTGCATTTAACCCAACCAAGTGCACACACACAGTAGTGAACACACACACACACACCCGAAGCAGTGGGCAGCCATATTGCTGCGGTGCCCAGGGAGCAGTTGGGGGTTCCGTGCCTTGCTCAAGTCGTATTCACTTCAGTTGTGGTATTGAAGGTGGAAGTGAGTGCTGGTTAGTCACTCTCCCCACCTACAATCCCTGCCGGACCCGAGACTCGAACCTGCAACCTTCAGGTTACAAATCTGACTCTCTATCTATAAGGCCACGACTGCCCCCTTGTTCATAATTTGAACAAAATCAGGCCAAAACGATGTCAGATGGAGTTTGTTTCGGAAACGGCTTGTCAAAACAAACTTTCCAGAAAAATTTGCTCCAGCTTGTAAATGCCTTCAAACTCCTGTTGGTCTGGGATGATTATGTAATAGGTGGATGTGTTCTGAAGAGTTGCTTTGTAGTTGAATTTGAAGTTGCAATTTTAATTGAAAGTGACTCTGACACAGTTTTTCATGTTTAACTCTTTCCCCTCCAATCACAGAATTTTCTGGCTTTTCACTGGTGTATGGTAGGAGGCACTATTACACATCTTCTGAAAGAGTATTGAACGTCTGGATCAAAACATGGCAAAGAAAAAGCAGAAACAAGCAATTGCGCATATAAGCAGATGCATATGTAAAATAACGCATCATCAAGCATTAAACAGCATATAAATCAAAACTGCCTAACGTTAAATGAAATGTCGATCCAGGAAGTGGTATAGAACTGAGCAAGCTTTGGATGTGTTGATGGAAGCGATTTATTCCATCTATGTTTTGATCATCTAAACAGGACAAAAATGCGATTTTCTTAGCTTTTTTGCTAAATTTTTTTTTTTTATGAAACTTACCCATATTCAAGTGTTGATAAAAATAGATTGTATGAAGCTAGAATAAAACAGTTTTTTTTTTTTTTTTGTTTAAAAGCAGAGGCTCTGTTCTTTGTTTTGGTATATTGCATGTTCAGATATTCATACAACAAAATATTCTGGGGGCCATTAAACTTTCGTGAAAATGATCAAAAATGCTGCCGGTGGCAACGTTTTTTAAAAAAGCTGGCGGGGAAAGAGTTAATACTGTAAAGCTGCTTTAAAGCAATTTACTGTATAAAATGCTATATAAACAAACGTGACGTGACTTTACTTGACTGGAGTTCTGAATTGCAGAGCTGGTGCAAACATATCCACAGCACTATGATCAGATGCTTTCTTAACTGCTGTTTTCTCACTGCTGTCATTTTTGTTGTGTGCTTATTTTGTCATTGCGAGGAAAACGCGCAGCACATATTTACATATTCATCTAAATGCCGCTCTCAGGAGAACAGACAGTTCAATAACAGTAAACCATTGCTTAAGTACTTTCAACTTCTTTTTATTCTTTAGCGAATAATGAAAAATAACTTTGCTGTGAGTATATCAGGGGCTCTACACTTTCATTTTATTTGGCGCTCACCTCTCTTCCTCCATTTCCTTGCCAAACAGGATATTGTCACGGAAGGATGCATTGAGAATCCAGGCCTGTTGTGCCACATATGCGAAATCTCCATTTACAGCAACAGTCCCTTCTAAAAGAGTCATCTGGGATACACACAGAACAGGCGTTAAAACAGATAAGAGGATTTCTGAACACATCTAATTGATGTAGCCTTCAACATAGACAAAGGACAGGTGCTCTGTTTTATGCTTCAAATCAGACACTCGCTCACCTGGCCAAGAATGGCAGAGATGAGAGATGTTTTGCCACTTCCCACGCTGCCACAGACACCGACCAGCTTCCCCTGAAGATTCAAACACAGCATGATTATTCTTTGTTATCTCTACCATTACCAAATTAGCATTGAGAAAGGCGAAGACCTTTTGTATAGTGAGATCGATGCAGTGAAGAGTTCTCTGCAGCCGTTGGCTGATGGTCGGCACTTGAAGGGTTTGATCTTCAGGACTGGATGCCATGTCTACGGACACATCATTCAACAGCTGGCCATGCGTTTCCTCTTCCAGCATCCCGTGATGTTTTGGGTCGTCACGCTGCCGGCGCTTCTTGCGACAGCCTCTCATGCCGAGGCCTACATAGGGTGTACTGCGGGGCGAAGGCTGGGCGCTGTGACCGCCTGTCTCCCAAGCCAAACTGGCACTGGTCATCTCTATCGCAGCGGAAGGATTCCTCGGCAGCTCACGGATCATCTTGACCTCGGCCATCAGTAACAAACTCTGGAGGACAATGAAGAAACAGAGAAAACAGATTAAAGGAACTTGTCTCACAAAACAATCAATTAATTTGCAGGTGCTAAATTTAACAGAGTACACAGAGGCTGTTTGTCTTTTTCCTAGCTATTAAATTATTTAATTTGTCTTAGAATGTCTGCATGTTCACTTTATGCATGACTTAAGAGTGCTGCAGAAATTATGTATTTTTGTAGGCCAAATCCTAGAGATGAGTGAGCATTTTAGCACTTCTGGTTCAATTGTCAATGGGTTTTTGCTTAAAGGGGTCATATGATGCGATTTCAATTTTTCCTTTCTCTTTGGAGTGATACAAGCTCTTGGTGCATAAAGAAGATCTGTAAAGTTGCAAAGACTGAAGTCTCTTAACTAAAAGTTAAGAGTCAACCATGCCTACCTAAAACGGCTCGTTCTAACACGCCCCCACATGTCTACGTCACGATGTTCCCCAAATGTTCACGCATAGAAAGAAGACGTAACTTTGATTCTCGCTGTAGTATTGTTGCTGCCGCCGCCATGTTTGAGATGGCACAAGAATACGCCGTTCACTTGCAGAACGCAAGCTTCTAGAGGGCACATAACTCTGAAGTAATGAATTTAGGTAAATGGGTGCAGAGCCAGGGGTGGTTTTGAAGGCAAACATTAATGCCATAATTAATTTTTAGCAACGTCATATGACCCCTTTAAATGCCAGAAATAAGGTCTGTGTTTAACAAGTTATTTTACATGTGATTCTACAACATACATCAGTTATACTTAATTGTGATTTTTGCAAATCCTTTACCTGTCTTGAAAAGGCGGCTGCTAAAAGTGGATAAATATGACTACAGAGGTTGTCTGGGACATCAAACGTCCAAAAAGCTAAACTCATTCTACTCACTAGTTGCTTTCACAGCCTCATTGTGTTTGTAATCACACTCTTGCAAACTATTCTTAAACTTTCAGGGAAAATTTTTTTTTAATAAAGACTAAAAGTCATTGATGGTCTGTGAACTGAAGAAATGCAATTCTGGCGTAGTTCGTTTTAAGCCTATGTTTAGCTTTTTACTCCTGGCGATTGTATTTAGGATTCAAAATTCAAGTTGCATTCATCTGTGAAAGGTTATCATGCTGAACAAAATATTTAAGAATCATAAAACTTCTGTTGGTCAGATTATTTTATGAAACAATCTGAAAGCCAATGGGAAAATCCTGTTGTTTTTTTAAAAGGATTAAAGGAGAAAAGTTGAAAAGTCATCTTTTATGCAGCACTCTGCAGTAACATGTGATGCTGGCACAAAAACAAAAACAAGATGGAAGAGAGTCTGGTCCAGATGTATGAAGCTGAGCAACCTGAGATGTGAACCCATGTTCAAGAAGAGACTTTTCTTCAGTTCTAAGCTCAAATAAAACTCTTTTTTCTCTTGCTTTTAGCATGTTTTACTCCTTTTCAGGTCTTAATTTCCTCATTTTCTTAATCTAACATCTTCCTAAAATTGCCCTTTTATGATGGCATCTCCAACACTTTTGATGTGCAAGTTCATTGAAGCATGATGCAAGTCATGTGTTTTTTGTATCTGCCACTGAAGTCAGAAACAGAAGAAACGAAGATATAATCTGCAGGATTAAGTGAAAGATAGAAGTGAGCTGGATGGCAACTGGAGCTTTTCAATATGGCACCAAGAACAGCCCCATTCCCATCTTATTCAGTCAATTCCCCAAGATCATTCATCTGGACCATATCAAACACACCTCAAAGATAACACTTGCTTCAATACCTGGATTTACAGGAACAGGGTCCCTATGAGAACAGCATGCAAAATACACACTTGACAAAGGTAGAAGTAACTATCTGGAGAAAGAAGGAGAGACAGCTCACCTTAAACCTATCAATGGCGACAGATGCCTCTGATAGAGATTTGACAGAAAATGGGGTGACCTTTAAGGCAAAGGTCATGGCATTGAAAACGGTGACGACAGTAAATGCCTGGAAAAAAGAAATGAAGAGTCAGTGCATGAGTACATGAATACTGTGGTAATGCCTACACCTCCAAACAAGCAATGTAACCCTACCTGTGCGGCGGTAAGGTCATAACCTAGCAACATGTGGGTGGAGAATGTGGCCACACTGGCAATCACCACGACGATAGGTGCCACACCGACTGTAATGCTCTGAAAATATCCGGTTCGCTCCAGAATCTGACGCTCCTCATCTCTAATTCCTGTTAGATGGAATGCAATAAGCAAAAACATTTGCATGGAAATAGGCCAGCGCAGGCTACTATCATTAACTAAAACCTTAAAAAAAACAATTTTCATTACTTTAAATAAAAATATTAAATATTTAAGAAAAATTATTTTAGCTATTCGCCAAACAAACATTTCTCATTTTCATTTAGTTTGAGTTGAATTGTAGTATTAAAACAACTAAAACTGATCCAAAACTAAAACTTTATAAATACTATATACACGTATTTAAAAAATAAAGAAATTAAATAAAAATGACAAATGCATACAACTAAATTTCTAAACTTAACATTTAAATGAAAACAAAAAATAAAGCTAAAATCAATTCAAAATATTAACAAAAGAACAAAAGGTATAACAACGATTCTAACATAACACTAAGCCAAACACCAAAAACAAGTACATATATGTGTATGCATGTATGTATGTATGTATGTATGTATAATTTATATATGTATATATATATATATATATGTGTGTGTGTGTGTGTGTGTGTGTGTGTATTTAGAGAGAGAAAGAGAGATATCTATATCTTTATTTTAAATAAAATAAAAATTTGCTGAAATTTCAGCAACACTTCTCATTTTCATTTAGTTTAAGTTGAATTACTATAAATGATTTTAGCAAATGGCTGCAATATAACAAAGAGTGAAAAATTTAAGGGGGTCTGAATACTTTCCGTACCCACTGTATATGTGTGTGTGTGTGTGTGTATTTAGAGAGAGAAAGAGAGATATCTATATCTTTATTTTAAATAAAATAAAAATTTGCTGAAATTTCAGCAACACTTCTCATTTTCATTTAGTTTAAGTTGAATTACTAAAACAAACTAAAAATAAAAAGCTATACAGGCATATTAAAAAAAACTACAAACTTAACACAAAATTACAAAAATTAACTAAAATGAAAATTCATAAAAAAAAATTATAAATAAAAACTTCCAAAAGTATATCAATTATTGGATAAAAGCATCTGCTAAATGACTAAATAAATAAATACTAAAATAACACTATGCTAAACAACAACAACCAGGGTTATTATCGTTAACTAAAATTAAATCTACAAAAAACTACTTTCATTACTTGAAATTAATATTAACTGAAATATATTAACACTAAAAATATTTTCCTTGGTTTTTTTGGTTTTTTTTTTTTTAATTTCATTTCCATTTAGTTTAAGTTGAAGTACTAAAATAACTAAACTAAAACTAAAAACTTAATAAAAAACCTATACAGACATTGTAAAAAAAGTAATAAAATGACAAAATAGATAACATACAAATCAAACTACATTAGTTTATCAGTAATCCTAAAAAAAATAACACCGAGCCAAACACACATGCTAAAAAAACAACTTACTTCGTACAGCTTGAGAGAAGGCCTTCACCCAGGCATACATCTTAATGAACTTGATGTAGTTCAGAATCTCATTCATCTTTTGAACGCGCTGGTCAGTCACGGCTACTCCCTTCCTCCTGAAGTATGCCGTCAGCCTGGAGCTAAACATCTACAGGAAAAACTCTGCCATTACAACAGGAACTCCTGTTGGAAAAGCAACACAAAGCCTGAATGAAAAGCTCACCATAGTGGGGTAGAAGAGGATGAATACAGCAGAGCCCAGCAGAGACGTCGGCCCCAATACGGATAAGTTGTATGCCATTCCCAGCACGGCCACCAGGGGGCCTCCAGCCAACAGGCTGCCCATGGCAGCGGCTTCAAACATGCGCTGCCCGTCACTCGAACACATATTGATCAGCTAAAGAGAAAAGTGACACGTACGTCAGCAAGATGCCCGAGATATACCGTAGACTACCATTAAATATATGCGGACATCACCTTCTTTAGATATTTTCCTTCACTCTTCATCTCTTCACCATTCAACACCCTAGGATATCTGCTCCTAACCTTCCTAAATGTCCAATTCATTAATCCAAAACTCCTCACCCGCCCAATCTCAACACCGTACCTCTCCCATGCTCTTCTCCCGAAGGCTGCGCAGACGCAGTATCTTGTGGAAGGCCATGGTCAGGATGGCTCCACGCAGACGGGTGCCGGTGCGGTAGTTGAGCGCCCAGGTGAGGGCGAGGGACCAGGAGCGAATCAGCTCGGTGGCCAAGAGGCCCAGCACCAGCAGCAGGCCGTAGGGCAGGTCGGGCTCGCTCATCTGCGTATACTCCAGCAACCGCCTCACCACAAACGCCTGCGGAGAGGGAGGACGAGCAAGGGGGCGACAGGACACAGCAGGCGTGACTGAGGATACAAACACAGCTGTGCACCAGCACTGCGACATTTACACTTCACGACCTTCCTCATCATAAAACATCTGATTACAGCGTTGGCCAGAGAAAGGTAAAGGGATGCAGATCATTGTGTGCTACGTGTGGGGCTTCATCATAAAATGCACGGCTTCTAATCATTGGAGACAGTGAGGGAGCGGCAACGTCTACTGAGAGAGAATGTCAGCCTGTGTTCTAACAGTTCGTTACCTTATGCGGCCCTTTTCTCTAGCCTTCGGAAAAGAACAAGAGAGACAATGAAACAGTACCGACAGTACCATCTGTGCGGGAGACAAAGCAATGTGATACAGTCATGGACATAATGCCCCTTGTTTGTGGATTCAAAGACTTTTTACCTACAGTCACATCAGGTTGGGGTACAGGATGGAGACGTACTTTTGTTTTAACACCTGAAAATTAATATCAATTAAATTAGTAAAAGACTGTGCGGAAGCACAAAACACAGAAAACTTTAACAGCCGACAGTTCAAGAAAGTCATCCAAGCACACACATTCGCGCACACACGCACGCCGTTCTCAAACATCATGCACATACGCAGTCAAGGATATGCAGACATAAACTGGGAACAAGGGCAAACCCATGTGGTTGAACACAGCTGCTAGATTTTATTAAGGAAACCTTGAATATGTAACCTTGAAACTTGAAACATCAGCAGTTTGTGGAAAAAAATGTACAAAGACGTTGCAAGTAGAAAAACATGGCTCAGGCAAATCAATACTTTGTTGTGAGAGGAAAAACAAAAGACATTGTTGCACAAAATAAGGTCTTTGAGAGTCCATTTGCGAGTTGTCATCACTTAAAAGCTGTCCCATTTATTTTTAATCGAGGTTAGTGGGGCAGCGATCACCCTCCCTGAATGACGCACATCTTACAAGACCCATTTACACCGCAGTTGCCCAAAAAGGTGTCCATGAAATTGGTCAAAAATCCAGCAACATATTGAGGACAAGAGGTGCGGGTCTGAAAACGACCTGTGCGCTCATGAATCTGTCAAAACTTGAGAGCGTTTCAGTCCAAAACCCCGGCAATATAAAACCCCCGCAAGTCCGTTTTCCGTTCGCTGGTATTTATCTGGAGAAGTCTGAATCGATTGTCCATCAGCATATAATCTTGCCCACATCCGTCATCGGACATACATTGCACAATCATTTGCCAACCAGTTACCCAACCTTTCAGACATTTCTTGCTGGATCATTTCAATACACATGAGATGTGAATAATTACAGAGATCAAATAAGAGAAGGGAAACAGAAAGAAAGAGAGAGAAGGCAAGAGAAAGAGAGAGAGAGAGAGAGAGAGAGAGCGAGAGAGAGAGAGAGACAGCATTAACTCTTGATCCAGCCCTGCATAAGAAACATGCCCTTACCTCCCAGGAATCCTCACCGGCTCTGCCTGCCGTGCGCTCTCCCCGCAGGTTAAATGGACACCCTGTGGAGTCTGAAGAATAGCCTCTGTCACATGTCGCACACATGGGGACCCAGCGACCTCTGACCCCTAACTCCAAACTGAACCCCCCACCCCCCCCAGACACCCACCTTCCTTTACAAACCACCCCTGACCTCAGTCATCAGAGCAAGGACAGGTATCTCTTCAAGGAGATGTTCTACATGGAGCTGCTAAATATAGACAACAGGGAGAGAAAGGCAGTTGATGATTAAACAGAATCTTTTGATAAGCCCGATTTTCTCCAAAAGCCTGAAGGAGACAGAGCCTTGCTGTGTCGCCCAGGGTGGGACAGTGACAGAAGCTCTCCTTGAAGAAAATGTTAGCCTATCCTCCTGATCTAAGGAGACTTCTCTTTAGGCTACGCTTGTGCTACATGCAATGCCCCTAAACTTAAGTTGTACCCCAAATCTAGCATTTCATAGTGGACCGTAAGAACAGAATTTCCTTATCTACCCGATAATAACACCACAGATATAAAACACCTGGTACCTGGAAAGCAAGAGACAAACAGAAACTTGCACAATCATAGAGCAGCAGTTTTTTGGACAGGTGTAATAAATTTGTTTCTATTTTTGGAACGGAAACTCTTGGAACTGAAAATGATGACTACGTTTCGAGTCCTTTATCTTTAGCTTTATTAAAACTACAGGATGTTTATGATGAATAACATTTTGCCATAACTAACAGACATGCTTTAAAATAAAGTGTGTCATATCTACACAACTGGCAGCACCGAACAGAACCGATTCCTGCCCCAAACTCACGGCAACAGTGAGCAATCGGGGTGCGGAGGTAAAAACTCCATTAATTTTCTCCAGAGGGGAATTGATTTTTAACAATAACTTCTAAACTTTTAAAGACAGTCCTACTGTGAGCTACAAGGTTGTTAATCGATGGTAAATGTTTTGTTGAAACCATCGGTTTGCATTATTTCACCTAGGGCTGCACAATTAATCGAATTTCTAATCGCGATTACAATTATGGATGCCACAATTACGTAATCGTTCAAAGCGGCAATTAATCGTTCGAAGTCCACTTATGTTATTCTGCACGCTTAAGATATGTTTTTTTCTTTCTACATCTTATCTTAAGGGTTTTTCCATTTTTTTTTGTTTTAGTATAACATTATAATACCATTCATATATTTACTTTTTTATAATTTAAAGAAGAAACCAATCCGATGTTTATTTGAGGTTTAATACTATAGAAAAGCACTAAAGCTTGTTTATTTTCATATAAAAGTACGGCATGCAGTTGCATCGAGAGAGAGAGAGAGAGACAGTGTCACATCACAGTGGAGTCAGCTGTCTTAACCGTGGCTTGTGTACTGCAAACACATACCAGCTTCCTCACTGTGTCTGTCACGCGACTCTGTTCCCCAGAGTAAAGACATTGCTCTGTCTTTACATTTATTTTGAAAGATGAAGCTCGTGATTATGGTAAGGGGCGTTACATTTCCGACACGTGCTTGCGGTGTTCGGCCAATCACAGTGCACTGGGTCAGCTGGCCAATCAGAGCGGACTGCGCTTGTCAAAGGAGGGGGCTTTGTAGAAAACGAAGCGTTTGAGAGAGGCGGGGCATAGAGGACCTACAATAATGTACAGTATTTGAAAAATAATGTTTTTTGAACATTAAAGCATGTCAACATATTCTGTTACACCAAATACACAAAATAATGATCTTTAAAAAAGCATCATATGACCCCTTTAAAATTGGGATTGCTGGTGGAAAAACTACATTACCCATAAAGCTGTGCAAAAATCCCCCCAATCAGAGAGTGGTGGTGAACAAATCACAACAAAAGATCTTGCAGAGAAAGGCCACTCCCATGAGGCACTGCAAATAACAAATGAAATGGTCTCGCTATGCTGTCAAAATACTTATATATTTGTGTGTGTATATAACTTACCATATATTGTTTCTTTAGATAAAATGAATTGTATTAAATGTATTCAATATATTATATTTTTTATTCGATTATGTCATTTGCAATGCTTCATGGGATTGTATATATATATATATTTTTTAGCTTGTTGTTTTGGTTTGTGGCTTATAACGCTTTAACAAACACTTTTTTAAAATCCCTATGGGAAAATTTAATGGAAATAATACTTCTGGAACCAACACTTCTGAAAAGGTTACCTGACCCTAATGCACTCTATGTTTGAGTTAATGTTGTTACATCCAACACAATTGGGCAGCTCAAATGGCTTGCGATTCCATTTGGTGCCGTTAGTGGCGCAGATATAACATACTTCAATAACATCTAAATTAATAAAGTTCCCCCTATTTTTGACTATAGAGTCAGACTATTCGGCCAAAAAGCAGCAGACAAACTCTAATACTCTTTTGGTGTTGGCACAAGTCATCATTAAGGAACTTTATAAATAGCACTAATGGTTAAATGAATTGGTTTTGGGAGCCACACTGGAAACGCCACAGAGGTAAAGCAGATCACTTCTGAGGCCCAGTGACAATGTAAAACACCTCTCATTCCCCATCTGAACACTCACCTGAGCATTTGAGGGGGGCAGGATTTGATAGGTGGGTCTAAGCTCATAATACACAGAGAGAGCAAGAGCGAGAGAGAGAGAGAGATAGAAGGAAAAGACACCAGAAAGACACAACAGAGCTGAGATGGTGTTACTTACTGGGCCACTGAAGCCTGCGAGTTGAGTAACCATAAGGCAGAGGATGGACAGCAGCAGACGTGTGCGGCAAAAAAGCCAGACCACACGACGAAGAGATGCCCCGTCCCCTCGTGACCTGACTTCTTCATCCCAAAGCCCGGCCAGCCTGTGGAAATGATGTTTTGTTAACATGCAATGCATCTACCAATTACATCAGGCCTGGCTCCAGGTCCAAGAAGTACCACTGTAACACCACTTGATTTGGACATGAGCCATGCCAGTGCAATGGTATTCTTTGAAGTACTATGAAACTACCATGGTTCATCAATCATTCAGTATAGTATTTATGGTATTGTTACCATTTGGTATCACCAAAGTACTGTATGAGAAAGTTGCACCTGCCAGGCCTGAATTACATATATTTTAGTTGGATGAGTGCTTGATCTGTGATAAGAAGTCATATATCAGTACTGACCGGCGATGATTGACCTCACAACTCTCAAACTGCGACACAGCCCATATATCCTCCAGAAACAGCTGACCCTTCTTATGGGCCAACACCACCAGTGAGGTCAACCAGTTAAATGTCATAAAGGAGAAGAGGCCAGCGTTGTCGACTGGATGCTGATACCTGTGGTGACAGAGTGAAAAACAAAACAGGAGAAGAGACAAGAGATGTGGATTAGTCTCTAAGCTGCAGTATTTTAATTCAGTGCAATTTGGTTTACTTTATTAGGGCCACCCAGCCTGAGTCCCATGTGCCTTTCTCAGGGACACAGTGTATGTCTCGTAAAACTGTGTCATTTGAGCTTAATCACTGCACTATGACATTTTAATAGGGTTGTAATTTTACCAAAATGTGGCTTTTGTTAAAATTCAACAAAGATGTTTGTACTAGGGCTGGGTTGACAAAAGTGATTTCACAATTTGAATCGACTCTCATTTTTGAAGAACTCTTCATCATAGATTCTTAAATCCCAAGAATCTATATTTTAGTCTGTTTTCAGTTGATTCATGAACAGCACTTTATAAAACATTATTTATAGCATGCCTCCCATCCAATAATTGTAAAAATTGCAAGCTTGTGAATTGAAATCGAATCGAATCTTGAAATTGGTACCAGTATCCAGACTTAGTTTATACCGCATGTTCTTGTCTCCTGTGTTGTTTTATTTTGGTGTCTGAATTCACCATTTACTCACCTCATGTCATTCCAAACCCATAAGAAACATAACAAATGAAATATACATTAAAATATTAACATTAAAAGATTTTTAATGAAATCTGAGAGATTTCTGTCCCTCCACTGACAGCCTATGCAACTAACACATTGACGATTCAAAAATTTAAATGAAGAGATTGTAAAACTAATGTGAAATGAATTCAGCGGTTTAGTCCAAATTTTCCGAAGACACTCAATTGCTTTATATGATGAACAGATTTTAATTTAGGCTTTTATTTACATATTTACATTGACCGATATTTGAGAAAGTAATTTATTTTAATCATTTTGAGCACATGGTTCAAACAATATTTAATTTCATTTACAATTGTTCATTATGTTTGCCCTTATATTGGCCTTGTCTAAACTCAGTATTTCATCTCCCTTGGGATGAAATATTAAGACATTTTAATTTTAAACCGTTGCTTCTGGCCAAAATACCCATCCATAATCCATAATAGCACTTCTTCCAGTGAAAAAGTCAATCTCCTGTTGTCCTCTCACATCAAAATCTACCCACATATTTGTTTAGAGCTGTTTGGACCATTTTTTGCTTGTAAACGGTGCTTGATCTGTGCATATTTCTCCTCTGATTCAGATGAGACAAATTTTTCACTGGAGAAAGCAACATCATGGATAGAGGACTCCTTTTATTTCAGCTTGAAGCTAAGGTTTGAAGTTAAAAAAAGCTTTAAGTATAGATTTGTTTCTTAAAAACACGCAGCTTTTCACTTAAGACATTAATTGATGGACTGGAGTGGTGTGGATTACATGTGGATTATTGGAGCAGTTTGGACTCATTCTGATGGCACCCATTCACTGCAGAGGATACACTGGTGAGCAAGTGATAAAAGCTAAAAGCTAAATCCAACTACATTTTCAGCAAATTCTCATTTTGAGTGAACTGTTCCTTTAAGGCTGTTATTAACCACTTAACAGCTGACACTGTTATCTATTCAAATAGTTCAGTTTGTCACCAGTTGTTTCAGTTTCTTCTATTGGCATCTCAGGTCTACTGAGCCATTGACATTTGAGAGCCTGACCTTCAAAAGCATGTAGACGTCTGAAAATGGACACAGTATTACCCATCATGACTTGCTTACTGAAATAAAAGGCACACTGCTCAGTAACTTTAGTACGTACTTGCTGGTGGAGCGGATGGGCTTGAATACACAGACACTGTGGTGGTATTTGCTTCTCCCGACTTCGTCCTCCAACTCTTTTGCGTCAGCGGCATTGCTCCCATCCAATGAGAGGCCACCCTCAGCTCTCGCTGCCGTTTCAAAAGCATCCTGGGAGAAATATCAGCAGATCAGGTGTTCGGCTACCAGGTTCGTTTTTGAGCGTGGCATATCAGCACTTTTCAATGGAAAAATGTGACTATGCAAAAAAAAATGTTGACAGGAAATGAAAGAAGACATATTCGTCAGCATGTATTGGGCAAGGACAAATATCATCAGCGAAAAAAACAGAGGAAGGAAACCAGTCAGACTCCAGCAACCCATAATGCCTAATAATGCCTTGTGAAAAAACCACTGCATCATGCAAGGGAACATCAAGTCTTGTGCTGCACGTGGCCTTAAACAGAGACAGCTGATGAAGCCCATAATTGTAATTTACGCACACATGTTCAAGTCATGTGTCAAGTAAAATAGTTTATAAGACTGTTTAAGGCAAGACGCTACAGGTGAGGCCTTGTCCACTCCACAATCATTTTCGTTTGAAAATGAATCTTTTTCTCTCCATTTTGGCCTTCCGTTCACACTAAGCCTACATTGTTGTCACTAAAAACAAAGCTTTTTAAAAAAGTGGATACATGTGAAAACACCATTTTTCATTGAGTGTGGACTGTAAAAACAATGACGCACGTTTAGTCGTGACACATATTGTACCGAAAGTTATCTGTTTATACCTGTATTGTGCCTGTTATGTGCTATTCACTTTCACACGGTTGCTTTGTACACTCTTCATATCACAGTCCTGCAAAGATTACAGAAAATGTACTCACAAGTGCTGTCCTGCAGCAAAAACATGAGGGCAGTTGAAGAAGAATATTGTGAGAACTTTATGTCTGTCTGTTCCATCTGTATCATCTCAGTGAGCTTTTATGAGGATTTACGCATGTGCAGTAAGGTGAAAACTAGGGCTGTCAAATGGCTGAAAAAACAAATTCAAATTTTGTACTTATTATCAAAATTAGAATTATATTCGAATTTAAAATGCATAATTTCTTTTAGGGTGAAGAAAAGCTTTTGGCTTCTCTCCTGAGGCCACAAGAGGGTGCATCAAGCAAAATATTACTAATGCACATTTATTCAAAGTAGTGGTCGACCGATATATCGCCAAGGCCGATATATCGGCCGATATTTGGCATTTTTCAGATATCGGCACCGGCCGATAAGTTTTTCTGCTTGGCCGACGCGTTCGAGGCGGGACTTTTATTTTGAC
>NW_015644168.1:219035-247153 GCF_001515625.1 Sinocyclocheilus rhinocerous
ATACTTTGTCATCTAAAGTATAAGTATGTTTATTTTACACATTTATTTTTTAATCCATTGTCAAATGATTTCAAATTTCTTAAATATTTAATATAAATATAAATATTTAAATTATATCGGCTTTATATCGGTTATCGACCCCCTGCTTTCCAAGATATCGGCATCGGCTGTCAAAAAAAAAAAACAATATCGGTCGACCACTAATTCAAAGCATAAGATAACATGACTTATCTGTGAAAAAAAAGTGCATAATGTTTAAAATAATGTTTATAAACCAATTATAACATTAATTTTACATGGCTTTCTAAACATACGGCTCTTTTGTGCGACGGTGATAGATGTCCCTCTAAAAAATGCGCAAAATATGAGTTCTATGTGAACGGCTTAGTTTCAGTTTTGACGTAAACAAGATCTTCTCCGCATTAATGTTCTCTTTTCCTGCAATATTTGTAATTAACAACGCAGCAGCGCCGCATCTAGTGGCTTCAACTGGATAGGCTAACAAAAACATTAAAATGCAACGACACTTACATCGTCATCACATCTCGTGCGCCACTGATAAGGCAGCCTCCTTAACGCACACCTAAAATTCAAATGCAAGGTTTTTGCATTCGAATGTGGAATTTTATTTTAAATTCGACGAATATTCGAAATTCACTTTTTTTTTGACAGCCCTAGTGAAAACAGTGATGTGAAACTTCAATGTTTGAAAACGCTAGTGTGGATGGAGAGCGTTTTAAAATGAAAATGCTGTTTTCAAAAGTTTAATGTAGACACAGCCTGAATAGGGCAAAAAATGTAACTTTCCCCAGTTAATTAATCACAGCTCAACTGTTTTGTATTACAAGTTTTTTTGAAAAGTTGTGTTTAATTATGGAAATGAGGCATTATCTAATTAAATATGCACTCACTTGCATACACTTACAGAACAAAAATCTGAACACATGAATCTGAGTTTTAAAGTGTCCCTATTATGCCATTTTTAAGGTTTCTAATATTGTTTTGGGAGTCTCCTACAATCGGTTTACATGCATTCAAGATCAAAATACACTTTTGTTTTCTCAAAATATGCATTGGATATCATCTAATTTTCCAAAGATTTTCAAACGATTCGTTCAAAGCAGTTCTAAGATTCAGTCTCTCTAAACCCCTCCTTTCTGTGAGCCTACTCTGCTCTGATTGGTCAGTAGGGCTGGGACGATATGCTAATCTGCCGATTCAATACTATCCCGATACTTGTGTGCCGATTCAATATATATTGCGATAATTGAGTATTGCAATTATATAACTATTGCGATTCGATATAACAATTTATTATGATTTTTGCTTGCTTATAAAAAACTTGACAATGGAAAATACTTGTTCATACCCTCAAAGAAACTGTATATGATGAGTCATATTAACAAAAACAATGCGTCACATCTTTCTGAACTTTTATTTCAGGAGCATACACATACACAGTGTATATTTTAAAGTACCTTGAACCATGAAACTTTCAAGTACCAAAACCCTGAACTTGCACATGAATATAAGTCAAATGTTCAACAAAATGAGTAGTAAAATACTTTCTGAAATCAAAAAGTGCTGTTACTTTGCATACCGTTTAGTCATGTTTTCCCGGCAGTGTGTAAAATCCAAAGTGTTTCCACACTTGGCATTCAAAACGTGAAGGTGCAGAAAGGATTCTCGAAGAGGTTTGATCCTCTGCCTCCACTACAGTTTTGCTTTCTCGTGCCAGTGTTCTGACGTGAAACGTATTTGACGTCATCTAATACAGCAGCGCTGCACACGCAGTCCGATCATTGTATGACATCAAAGCACCACGAGAGCTACAGGGACATGTGCGATGTTTAGTATACTGATCGTTATTCCGTATGGACCAGGTACCAGGGTTCGAAACGCAGGTGATTCTTGGATTAATTGCAAAGTTTAACCATCATACAATGAAGCTTCATCATTTGCATGTGTTGTCCTGTCGGTTTAAACATTCAAGCGATTTTAAACCATTAGAGCGCGAGAAGGCGCGAAATAGAGCTCAATTATGAACACACGCGCTGTTTTCTTTGCTCACACACAGACACCGCGTCTAGACACCGGAAGCAACAGCTGTCGTGTCACGCCACGCCGTAACAGCTAAAGTCTGTCTACACTGGACACGACAAAGTGAGCTTTGCAAATCATTTGAACTTTGTGTCAATTCGTCATAAATAGAACGAGGCATCAGTTTACTGACGGGGATTTATCATGTCGCGCCGCGCCGCATCCAGTGACTGCTGATCAATTAAAATACTTCAATAACGTACACACATAAATACGGTTAAAACTCTAAGCACAATAACGACATGACATTCACAAAGGAGTCTGGAGTGAAATGATCTGCGCAGACATAAACGTATTTAGGTAGATTTTGAGGCGCATTACCTTTACCAAAATGAAAGTAATTCACTGCGTCCTCAGTGGCTCAGATGTTGGGAGAAAATGAAGACTCTTATGTTCAGTCTTACATCCAAACAGAACACCTGGATTGCTCATGAGACATTGTTGACGTTACTGCTGCTCGAGCGTGGAGAAAATGGAGGGCAGCTTACAACCGTGGATGGCGGAAACTACAGCAATGCAGGGCTGTCAATCAACCCCCGTGGCCCGCCCCTATGCAATGTGATGTCACATTGCATAGAGAATCAAAACGGCTTGCCAAGTGAGACTGATTTGGTTTACAGGGGATTACAAAATGAGGAGTGGGTGGATTTTTATCATTGTAGGGTGGTTGTGTTCACCCACTGCCAACACACATTTATGTCCAAACACCATTTAAAAGTGGATTTTGCATAATAGGTGCCCTTTAATCCTACCCAATACCTAAACTTAACAACTACCTTACTAACTATTAATACGCAGCAAATTAGGAGTTTACTGAGGCAAAATTCGTAGTTAAGAGTTAGTTAATAGTAAGAATTGGTCCCCAAACTAACGTGTGACCAATGTACTTACATTTTACATTTAGTCATTTAGCAGACCCTTTTATCCAAAGCGACTTACAAATGATATAATAATACAAATGTACTTGACCCCACGTGCAGCTACACACTGCGACATGCGCCAAAGACCACTCTAACAAACAAAATATTTTATAACAGGCCAGACAACAATAAAGTTTGTGCTGCCCGCAGCCAGCTGAGACAACAGCTGATTATATGGGCCGTTGCCCTGGCGTATTCTGCTGACATCCAGGCTAAGTGCTGCGAGCAGTCTGAGTGTGTGTCTGCGTATATGTGTGTCTGTAAGCAAAGGCAGACTCCAACATGTTTTAAAACCCAGGGAGGCAGAAAAGCCAGCCGGATTAGCTCACTAAAGGGAACAGCATGTACTTTATAGCCTCTCAGTTAAAAGGCAGGGTGGGCATCTTCAAACACCGCTAGTGATACTAATCAAACAAACTCCACTCCACTCAAGTCAACTGCTCATCTACTATCTCTTATCATAAAAAATATAATAACTGAATAAACTGAGCAATTCCAAAAGGGCACCTCTCTGCACCATTGGTGATCGGGTTTTTAATATGGTAACATGTACAATAAGCATCCATTTGTTAACATTAGTTAATTTACATAAACAACACTCTACGCACACCTTGGCAATAGAATTGCCATTGGCTAGTAATTTTTTCTTGTCGCCAGACTAATATTGCAATGTCACTTCTGTGTTTTCTACACACACACACACACACGTACGTTCTTTCTGGTCCTTGAATCTCATTGGCTGAGAGCCTTTTCCAGTGGTGCGTTATTCTAGTGATAACAGAACTCCAACCGTTTCCCCATTTGTGTCACTCCGCTTGCAGTATTTCTCACAGCGAGTGTCATGGCAGACGCCCAAATCCACAATCATTTTATAAATACTACTGTTGTTGCGTCACGGACTGTAGTTTTAAAAGTTTTTTTTTTAAGCGAGAATGTACTTGTTTGGACTTCAAATATGCGGTTTGTTAATAAAGATAATGTCTATTTGAAAATTTGCTTCAACATTTTCAGAGATGTGACCCTTCAGAATCAGGACATCAGCGGTCGTTCAGCGCTCATGAAACCGCCAAGAGCAACCTCACCTCAGCCACATCTTCTGGAATTTGCCGCTGGCTCTGATGTCTCTATAGTGATTAAACATGAGAAATTATTCATTTTGGGTAAATCTAATCGGCAGTCTTTGGCTTTGTACTTTTGACTGAATTGCCTAGCAACTTTTATGATGACTGTTGTTGTTGTTTATTAAATATTATTATTCAATAAATAATATTTTATATAAATAATAGTAGTATTTAATAATAGTATTTAGACAAAACAGTGTGTGTGTGTTCGTGATGGTGATTACTTTCATTGTTCCGCCATCAATGGCGACAAGAGACTGAAAGAGACTGAAACAGGGTTGTAAACAAGGAAGTTATTTTTACTTTCAACTAGGGCTGTGACGGTCGCCGTGACAACCGCGTCACGTCTACTGCCACCAGCGGTAGTGCACGTGACGTCACGCACTCTATAACAAGCATAATACTAAGTTTTGTATACAAGTTTAATAACAGTAATAACAGTAGCGGAACAGTGAACCGTGTCTACAACGGACGCGACATCGCCGCGTCGCAACAGGTTGAGTCTGTCTAGTGTCTACACAGAACATTTGAACTCTGTGTCAGTACCTCATAAATAGAACGAGGCAGTTTACTGTCGGGGATTTGTCATGTCGTGTCGTGCCGCATCCAGTGTAGCATCACTGATTATAATGAGTTTTAAAGTATTTTGTCGCGCCGCGCAGCTCGCGTCCTGTAGACAGGGTGCATTTCACTTTCTTGGCTACTTTCTTGTTTAACTGTATTATTTCTTTGATATTTATTTTAGTGTTTTGCAGGCTGCGTATTCACTGACTGAAGTGCTAAAATAAACACGAGCTGATGAGTTAAATCGGGTGGGTTAGATGAGTGAGACAGTGCTAGGCTGCTCCAGGACAGTTTTGAAAACCATTTCAGAGACATGTTCTTAAATGTGACTCATATAAAATATATTACATGCATGCACAGTTTTAAGGCAGCTTTAATCGCCTTTTTGGTAACTTCATGACTTAACTGACCACGGCATTGCATGCACGTAGTTTATTTCGCGCTTTGATATGAAAGGATACAGGCTACAGCGCGCCGGTGCCTTTGTGCGTGCAATTGAAGAGCACGCGCTTAGAGCACAGTACCGTTTCCGCGCTCGCTTGACTCACGCCTGGGGCTCCCGTTCTCAGTCGTTCTGCAACTGAATAAATGCACTTCTTGTCAAGAGAAAAAGTGACAGAAGCAGCAGTTGTGAGTGGGGTGGCCAACCCCAATATATATATATCATTAATTGCGTTAAATATTTTTAATGTGTTAAACTGAAAAAAATAATCGCCTGCGTTAACGCGCTAATTTTGACACCACTAATTATTATACATAATATTACATTATAATAATATATTTAATAATACATAATATTATAATAATAGTTTTAAGAAATGTAACACATTTTTGATAATTAATTCGTGTTTTATCATACTGCATTTGCACCATTTTTTAAAGCAATAACATTACCACCGCGGTGGTAAAAATCTGCCACCGTCACAGCCCTACTTTCAACAACACCTAAGACGGAGCCAACAAATGCATTGAGCAGCACTGTCATCGGAAATCACCCTCAACAGATGAAAGGATAGTAGAGCTGCAACAACTAATCGATAAAATCTTAAACTATATTCACTATATACAGTGTTTAATAAATTTATTAAAACAAATGTAAGGTTTTTAACAAATTATGTAAGGTTTGTGCCACTGCTGCTCTAAACTAACAGTATTGGTGATTACCAAAATCATTTTTTAGCTTTCTGTATTGGTTAGTCCTCCAATTTGTGTAAGCTCTTTAGTAATAGTAGGCTATTTCTAATGCTATAATATAATTATTGCTGTTATCTATGAAAAAAAGGCAGAAAAAAAATAGTCAAGCACTTTATAGTGTTTTTTTTCAGATACCATTTACAGTCAAAAAAGTATATAAAGGCATAGGAGGCCATTTATGTTATTATGTTAATTAGGGATGTGCCCGAATCCGAATACCGTATTCGGAAAGGTAATGACATGTACTACAGCACCCCTAAAGGGAATAAATACGAGATATACGAGAAAAATATATTTCAATGCTTTCTCTCACAATTATATCGTTGGGTAATTATCCTGTATATAAATTGCGGGCATCAGGGAGCCGTTATTAATACGCAGGACATTGAAATCACTTATGAATGCGCGTTTGCTTTTTACTTTCACTTTCAAGATTCGCAATCACACGTAGCGGCACTACTTACCACACATTAACACAATAACATTTTTAGATTTAAACCATTTTTGACAGATTTCTAAAATCTGTGTTTTCTCTTTATTATGACAGGTGGTATAATAATTTGTTGTTTTCATAGCATTCAGTTGGCACGTTTATTTGATGGACATTGCGTGGGCAGAATGTGGGATATTGTTTTTTGTCTATAAAATTTTAAAAAGAAAAGAAAATTGGGCTTGTGTGTGTGAGCAATATCACACATACATGAATAATTCCAACATCAGAAAGCATAACAACGACACTTTTAACATCAGTCAATCCAGCATTTTTTTATAAGAGAACTTTAGTAATTAAAAGTATAACATGGTAGTCATCATGTGTGAATAAAAATGTAGGACTCCATATTTTAATGGATTCTGTCCACAGAATCAGATTCATTTATACATTTGCATGTATCTGTGATGAATTAAGTACGCCCGTAAGTGGGAAAAATGGGAAAATTCTGTGTTGTGTTTTAATTTTTCTGCATTCTTTGTTTTAAGATTAAATACAAACGTATTATCAAAAACAGCGGTAATCAAATGAATGCATAAAACTTCAACAACTTAATTTTGTTATTATTTAATCAAATTGAACAATTTAAAGGAACAGTTCACCCAAAAATTTTGAAATTTTTTTTTTTTGAAAAAGTGAAAAAGAAAACTTGTCATCATCTACTCACCAACATGTAATTCCAAACCTGTATAAGTTTCTTGATTATGCTGAACACAAAAGAAGATATTTTGAAGAGTTTCCATAGGGAAAGAAATACTAGAAGTCAATGGGGACCATCAATTGTTTGATTACCAGCATTCTTCAAAATATTCTTTTATGTTCAACATAAGAAAGAAACTCATACAGGTTTGGAACAACATGAGGGTGAGTAAATGATGACAAAAATTTCATTTTTGGGTGAACTTTTCCCTTAACAGTTCTTTTTGGTTTTGCCTGCACAACAGAGGTTTACTTTTTAAATTCAAACACGGACAAAAAATTTGACATTGTGTGATTTCGTAAAATTATGTTTCAATAACTTGTATTAATATTACTTTCTTTGTATTATTATTACATTCTACTGTACAACAGTAATATATTTCTGTCAACTTTTCTTCAAAATTTGCAAAATTCTGTGGCATTCAACATTAAACACTAAATTTGATTTTCATGACTGGATTTCCGCAGTCGTAGCACCCTATATCTTTTTAGACAGAAAAGATCTGAGGACATTTCAAACGCACAGAAATACACAAAGCTAATTTTCTTTTGTCAGCCAGCTGCCCCAGGAATCAGCACAGCTTTAGCAACTCTGTCACAAGCTCTCATGGGAAACAGGCTGGGGGGGAAAAAAGCCTTATCTGGGACTGATCAGAATGCAGGAAACAGAACGATCTAGAAACCAAAGACACGCTGAGAACGACAGCTCAGGTTTCAGAAAACAGAAACTCGAGAAATGAACAGAGAATAAACTGTATAACAGCACTTTTGTGTACGTTACTTACACAACAGTGAAATGCATCACATTATTTACGTAACACTCAAGTTAAAGCGCCTCGAGGTAAGTCAGCCTTGCGCTACAAAAAAAAGAGAGAAACTGTGAAGAATCTGACATGTCTGGCTGGATTAGATGAATGAGAGAAGCCTGTCGTGAAGCGATTTGCAATGCTCCTCAGCACGTGCAGGACGTCCCCCTCCCTTCCCGTCCTCACCACTCTCCATGTCCCTCTAACGCGCTCACGTTGCACAAACATACAGCTTGCCTGAGCGCTGAGGGGGGCATCGGCCTATCAGAAGGCAAGGCTGCTGGACGCATCACCGGAACCCAGGATCGCAATTGGCTGTCGTGCCAAATAAGGCGGGACTAGATTATGTAAACAGATCCAGCTTCTAAATACAAGCTGAGCAGCCAATCACAAGCACTGCCTGCACACACGGCATCACTAGTGATGAACTGAGTGGCTGAGAGATACAGAGAAAGAGAGAAAGGTAGTGTGATGGAAAAAGACAAAGAAAATTGTGGGCAGCACAGGACCCTCTCTTAACATGCCGACAAAATGCTGACGGCAGGAGTGCGACGGACAATACAAATGACACGACTACCTTTATGAACACAAACAACAGCTGCAGCATTTTAATGTTAATGAACTAGTTCACCCAGAAATTAAAATCCTGTCATCATTTACTCACCTTCATGTTGTTCCAAACCTGTATGACCTGTATGCTTATCTCAAGTTTTTTTTTTTTTGCCTATACAATGAAAGTCAGTGTAGTCCAGTGTTGTTTTGGACCTCTCTGACTTCCATTGTATGGACGAAAACGGCTTAATCTTCTTTTGTGTTGCACATAAGACAAAAACAGTCATACAGGTTTGGATTGATTAAATGATGACTTAATTTTCATTTTCCATCGAGCACACGAACTGCACACACTTTGGGAAAACATCACTCAATGGGGCATGCGGTATATTTAGGACGTACTCAAAATGGCTTTAGTGTATATATAGAGAGGAAAATATATTGGGATGGGAATTGTAAGGATTTAACAATTTGGATTTATAGCTAACAATCTCAGTTCTTTAATGGTCGCATTAATGATTCCTTTAAAGGGTTAGTTCACCCAAAAATGAAAATTCTGTCATTAATTACTCCCCCTCATGTCGTTCCAAACCCGTAAGACCTTCGTTCATCTTCGGAACACAATTTAAGATATTTTTGATGAAATCTGAGAGCTCTCTAACCCTCTGTAGACAGCAATGATATTACCACGATCAACGCACAGAAACGTAGCAAGGACATCGGTAAAATAGTCCATGTGACATCAGGGATTCAACCGTAATTTTACAAAGCTTTTATACTTTTTGTGCGCAAAGAAAACAATAATAACAATTTATTTAGCAGTTCTTCTCCCCGAGTTACCGTCTTCCGCCATTTTGGAGAGTACCCCAGAACATAATCAGCGTTGTTTACGTTCAGCATGCGCGCGCTTTCCCTGAACGTAATCAGCGTTGTTTACGTTAGTAGACAGTGCGCGCATGCTGAACATAAACAACACTGATTACGTTAATTACATTCTGAGGTACTCTCCAAAATGGCGGAAGACGGTAACTCAGGGAGAAGAACTCTGAATAAATTATGTTATTACGGTTTTCTTTGCGCACAAAAAGTATTCTCGTAGCTTCGTAAAATTACGGTTGAACCCCTGATGGCACATGGACTATTTTACCGATGTCCTTGCTACGTTTCTGTGCGTTGATCGTGGTAATATCATTGCTGTCTACAGAGGGTCAGAGAGCGCTCAGATTTCATCAAAAATATCTTAATTTGTGTTCCGAAGATGAACGAAGGTCTTACGGGTTTGGAACGACATGAGGGGGAGTAATTAATGACAGAATTTTCATTTTTGGGAGAACTATCCCTTTAATACCTCTCAATAAGGCAAAGAGCAGTACATGTAATAATGAGTTTTGTCCACATCCACAAAAAAATAATGCTGAGGTTCATGAAGCAATAATAAAAACGTCATTAAAACCATTCAGTTGCAGCATTTTTGTAAATAGAATGATTTATAAAAAAAAGGCCCATTCACACCAATAATGATAACTATAACAATAACTATATAAGCGTCCACACCAATGTATGATAAAGCTCTGTTTATTATAAGCACGGTGCAGTTTTGTTGTCTGCTGCTTTAAATGCCAATCAGAAATGGATTCTGATTGGCTGTCAATGTTTTTCTTGTTCATCATCTGGAAAAAACGTTCTGAAAGGGATTTCAATGATATTGTTCTTCTTCAGCTGTGGTGTGAACTTGCCTATTCTCACAGAATTAGAACGATTATTACAACTTTATCTTTACCATCCTTGGCTTGAATAAGAAATGATTCCCATTTATAAGAGTTTAAGAGTTGAGTATTTGTATGGTGTTTTGTAGTATGAGTGGATGCTGAACAAGAAGTAGAACTCAAACATTTGATGTCTAATCACAAATCTGAAAACACTAAGAAATGACATGCCACGATAATGATGGACTAACCTGCAATTTAGACAACTCGTAATGGTCCGCTTCAGGTCCGGGGAGGGTCTCTCTGGACGGTACGGCCCTGTACGCAGAACCAGATGCCACTGTTAGTGGGCGGGGCTTATCGCGCGACTGAAAGCGACGCGCAGCCTCTGCAGTCAAACACTAGTATTGCAGTATGGTAATAAGCGCGAGGCTCTGGAGTGGAATTTTACAATTCCACAAAGTACAGTGCGATGATGATTCTGCAAAATATGCGGATATTATTCCTCGCGTTTCACTGTTTCATCGGAAACTACACCGGACGCATACTAACCCGCTCAGAGCGCAATTATGTAGAAACAAAAATATATCCATGCATTTCCTCCCTACATTCAGCCATAAATTATTCAAAATATCAGTATATATTAAATAAGTTTATTATCCATATAATTATACATTAGCTGCAAGTTATTTCAACAAAACGTTACATTATAAATGAACTCAAATCATTGTAGATTCAAGGTCCGGGGAGGGTCTCTCTGGACGGTACGGCCCTGTACGCAGAACCAGATGCCAGACAGTCCTTTCCCAAATCATGTCCTTTCATCTTCTTTTACCAACATAGGAGCGCCTTTGTTGCTTCTTCTCTGAGCTTGATCTTGTCAAAGTCTCCAAATCTGAACTGATGAGAGAAGAGACGGGTTAACATGAATGGAAATGTTACTCTTATTTAGTCAGTATCGACTGAGCACATTATATGCGCAAATCCCATTTTATCCCATTTAAGCCTACCTTTGAAGTCGGACAAGATGGTATTGTTGTAGACAAATAATGGACATATGGACTGCATGGACAAACTTACAATTTTTAGTAGGCACTTTCAGTTGTCTCAAAACCTAGTGAGCTGCCTACCTAAATAGCATTTATGGCCATCATTTGGCCAGACTACATACATTCTTGATGAATTTTACAAAATCAAATGAAAAGGACCATAAAGATATAATATTTTCATGACAACTAACCAAATTTTCACCCCAAATTATCATGACTGTAATGCATCTAAACATTTTGCAATTCCCATTAGCCATTTTTACAGTGTTGAGGTAAATAAATACATTAAAATAATATAATTAATGTAATTTACATAAGCATCGATGAACGGCAATACAACAAATACTATACTTATGTATAAATACTTACAATACATATTTATTATTCTGAATTTTCTCCTAAAATTATCATTCTTAGCCGTTTTTACTGCACTAGAGAAAATAAATATATTATAGTAAGACTTATAGTATTTATTTACATATTTATACTTACTTTTAGTAATGAGAATGAGCTTTTATTGCATTACGGTAATGAAAGTGAGGGGAAAATGTGCTCAACTGTATGTAATAATGCAAAACATCTCAGTGGTCTTTCAGTTACTTACTTACTTCAGTTACTTTAGGCAAAATACAGTTTATTATTTCTTTCTTTTATGCGGTATGCCCGAACATGTTCTTTTCATGGTTCACGTGATTCACGCGCCTGCATTGACCAAAAAATGTTGCTACTAATAGTGTACTATTGATGTTGACTATGCTCACTAGCTTTTGACACACGGCCAGTATTTTGACATTACCGGACAGATATGATGCTGTCGTAAATGAACATACACATTAATATATTGATCTGTATAGCGAGAGTGCGGCATTTATCTGGCGAATACACTATTACACTTTGACTAATAGCTACAATCTCGGAAGACACAATAAAAACACAAATTATATCTACATTAGATGACACTGGATAGCACTGGTTAAAGCTTGAAGTCTTTCTCGTGTTTATTTGAGTGTGATAGGCCCCACATCTCCTCTAACCAGAAGAGAACAACCAGTTCCCAAAAAGAAGATTGAAAACAACACACCACACGGGTTTCATTCAGGGACATCTAACGTTACAGGCTTTTTTAGATTAAACAAACCACGGGGAGATATACACTTAACATTACCCAAACTGATCTGTGTTTTATTATGGCAAAGAGCACATCTTATATAATCACATTTTTATTGTAATAATGCCATTGATGGTTTTTTTTGGGATAATAATTTCCCACTTAATTCTGTGGCATATATGTATCCAGATCTGGACTATAATTAAACATCACGCATCAAAAATAATACGAGCTGCACAAATGCGTTTCAATCCCGTCTAAACAAGAGCATATCATCAGACTTGTAACGTTACTGAGACAATAGATGTCACCTACATCAGGATATAACGCACCGAGAAAGACGATGTCCATCGCAGTAACGTTAGCGCTTATTCACATGAAAGATGCGTTTTGGTTGTTTGCTTAATCTTCTTAAAAGTCAATGTAATAATTTACCATGACATGTCAAATGATGCTAAAATCAGAAACCGTTTAAAACATTTTTAAATGATGGTGTCAGAATTACAAATGTGTAGCATGCAAATTATACTGCAATAAATCTTATTTTACATATCAAACAAAAGATTAAAAAAACGTCCACTGCAGCAGATACCTGTTCGTCTAGTTGGTCTGCGGATCTTCTACAGCGGATGGAGCAAAACAACTTCGTTTTAAACAAGCTATTTGAAGGACTCAGATGGACGCCGTTATGGGAAATGTAGTGTAAAGAGCGTTCGCTACAAGTTCACATCGTTTAAAGTGCCCATTTTAGTGGAACTACGTTTCCCACAATTCACTTCCCGGTGAATGCGTCAGAGTTCTGTTAGTGGGCGGGGCTTATCGCGCGACTGAAGGCGACGCGCAGCCTCTGCAGTCAAACACTAGTATTGCAGTGTGGTAATAAGCGCGAGGCTCTGGAGTGGAATTTTACAATTCCACAAAGTACAGTGCGATGATGATTCTGCAAAATTCTGTGGATATTATTCCTCGCGTTTCACTGTTTCATCGGAAACTACACCGGACGCATACTAACCCGCTCAGAGCGCAATTATGTAGAAACACAAAAATATATCCATGCATTTCCTCTCTACATTCAGCCATAAATTATTCAAAATCAGTATATATTAAATAAGTTTATTATCCATATAATTATACATTAGCTGCAAGTTATTTCAACAAAACGTTACATTATAAATGAACTCAAATCATTGTAGATTCATTACGTAAAGCGAATGTGCGTGTCTATCTAGTAATATATATATATATATATACACACACACACACTTTAAACAAATCAATCTAATACCTGCTACTAATCTATTACATATACATACACAACAGGCAAGTAGCTGGAATTACAATAACTTCCTATCTCATTGTATAAGTGTTACAAGACATATTTTACTAATGTCACTTACCAGCTTCACTTTAAAAAACTATTTTATTTTCAAGATATAAATATTAACGTTAGAAACATGCCACGTTTGTCTGGCCAACATCACGGGACACCTTTTTTTTAAAAATATTTATATATTTATTATGTGGATAACTGACAGTGTCACTAGACTCATCTTATGCACTGTACACTCAATGTATAAAACTCACTTACACTCTAGTTTGACTACGCTAATTAATTTAGTCAAATGAAGGCAGTTAAATGTCACTGCATGGGGTTTCTTACAAGCTCAGCAGTTGCTATTACTTACCATAAAGTCAAATGTCCTTTCTCTGTATCCTGGATCTACATTAAACCCAGACAAAATGTTCTGGTAAGTGCTCCAGTGTTGAGTAAGGAAGTGTTAATGATGAAACCTGTAATTTCCCTTAATTGTGCTCTTTTCAGTTCTTCTACAGATGGTTCAACTGGAGCATCAGTTCCTCTGCTAATCTGGCTCGATACAAACACTACAATTCTCAGACATCGCTCTACTGGAAAAAAAAAAAAAAAAACTGGGCAGAAAATTGCAAAAGCTAGCAAGATTTCAAAGTGGATGCAAAAACTATGCTTTGCATACTGAAGGAAGATCAGACAGGCAACTTTTTGGACCAATTTTTTATTGTCTGTACACAAAAGCAGGTTACACACGAGATGGGTACAGCATCTGAAAAACAAAAGCAAAAAATTTGTTAATTGTTGAATACTTGCAAGCTTTTTTTTGGAAATGAAGCATTTCATATAGTTTGCCACAAACATACTGACAGTCAACATGGCATTCAAATTAATAAATTTACAGCATCAACAACTGTACATCCCCCCCTTTTTAAACTTGAAGCAGATTGTAAAGTACAAGGGAATGCATTTGTGCCCAAACATCCTACATCAGGGCTGTCCAATCCTGCGCCTGGAGGGACACTGTCCTGCAGACTTTTCATTTAACACCTGAACCAGCCAATCAAGGTTTTACTAGGCACACAAGAAACTTCCAGGCAGGTGTGCTGTGGCAAGTTGGAGCTAAACTCTGCAGGACAGAGGCCCTCCAGAACCAAGTTTGGACACCCCTGGCATACATCAAATACGACAGGATCTTCCAAAAGCTCTTGTCAGGTGTGTTGCCACATGTGAGAGACCTACAAAACCCCACCGTGACCCTGAGGAAAGCAAAAGTACAAGACCAAGTTGCTCTAGTGACACGGTTCTTGCAATCAGTGAACTCAGAATTGTTTGTCCTCCTTTCTAGCGTAACTTTGGAGGAAATGCAGTTTCTGATACACATTTCACTGCAGGAATATCATCAATTAATACACCTTCAATGACAAAACTTCACAATAAAGCTCAAGAGACCACCACAATGTTAAATTACTTGCTAAAATGCCAACAGACAAACTTGATTAAAACTTACAAGGTAGCACTAAGAGCAACATCAGCAAGACCTTTGGCGAAATTGTTAAACCAGCACGAATAATTTTTTTTGTCACTGCCACATTACAAAAGCATGCATATACTGGACAAATGAAAACGGACAAAACACACTAGCAAACACAAAATATAACCAGCCTTACAAGTCTGTTAGACTAGCAAGTACGCATTTCAGGGACAAACATTGATATTTGAAAGAAACTTTAAGACCCTTACCACACGAATCCTGTGCCCGATAGCCTTCGCTGGAAGGTTGCTCTTGAACTTGGCACGAACCATTCCACTGTTTCCATGAGCCCGTGTGACTTTACCCCAGATGACGCGCGTCTTGTTGGGTTTACCGCCAGGTGTTGCGGTGTTCCTATAGACAACATACAAAACTCACTTTAAATAACAGTGCCAGCTATGGACAGAACCCAAACAAGACCATCGATAGAAATGACGAAACATGTCTCTGCATGCAAAATATGTTCCACAATTACATTCAAACTGTCTATTAATGTCAACACAGAAGCCATTCATAACCATTGAACCATCATTCATTGCCATGAAACATAACATTCAATGAGCTGAATGCCAATGATGGCCAAAAAATAAAAAACAGATTGATTATGAAGGTTCAACATATTAGATTAAAAAAAATGCATTTTGGAAAAATACCAAAGAAACTCAATGTGGTGCCATAACAGCAAAAACATGACAAACATATTACTGACAGCAGCGCAGACTCAAGTCTTTCCTCACACACGTCACTCGTCCCATAAAGACTTCACTGTGCATCACTTACTTTTTTGCCTTGTAGACGTAGGCACAACGCTTGCCCAGGTAGAAGTCGACCTCATCGCGGTTGTAGACTCCCTCCAGCTTGAGCAGAGCAGTGTGCTCACGCTGGTTCCTCAGGCCACGCTTGTAGCCAGCAAAGATGGCCTTGCTCCACAACCTAAAAGAGACACAATGTAAAAACGATTTATTTATCTTCAGCTATATGCATGAGCCAAGCAACATTTAACCCCGTAAAGTCTGACACATAATAGTCAAACACCTTTTTTATATATATATATATATATATATATATAAAAGAAAAACGTTCAATTCTTGTTTGTTTTAATCATATTTGATACATCAGCATTTGTGGCTCATAAAGAAAGATACAGTGAGAATATCAAGCTCAAGCTGAAGAATGAGGGGGGAAATACAACTTTATCTAGAGGCACAAACGAATCAAAAATTTGATATTTCTATGACCAAAAAGTAAGATGAAATTGTAATATCTTATATATAGCAAAAGATTTTTTACAATCACACTAAAAAGCCTTTAATTGCTAAAATGTATAAACTATCAGTTAGATGACAATGTTTGTACAACTGCTTTTTCAGTAAAGTATTGTAGTGTTAAATGGCTTTATAATATGAAATGCATTCCTGTTATCACACTGAACTACACATCAATTCAGATTATATTTGTGACAGCTTTTATGTCTTACCTTCCTGGCATGATGATGCTTTGACCAGGTCAAATAAACCTAATATGAGAAAAAAATACGAAAACCTTTAGTCTGAGGAGCAATAAATATACAGTCCCGTATTGTTTCTAGAACTATGTAACACATATACAATGGCTACATCTTCTCCACGGAGCTGCTGCGTGTTTATCTTCCTCAACGCTAGGCTGTTGTTCTTATACTAGGTTATACGTAGCTCATAGTTGTTACTACGTCTTCAAAACAAGCGTATGAGCAGAAACCAACAAAAATTATCAACTAAAATGTGTTTTGACAGCACTGCGGAGAAATGAGCTCCGGATAAGTTTAGCCTGAGGCAAACAAACATCCCACAATCCGTTCAAAATCTAAAGCATCTTATGCCGCACGAGGCACAACTCTGCGGATTATGGACTTCAGGTCTGTTTTTATTAATACTGGTAGAAATTGTGCTTTAGTTTACATCATATAAGGCTAAAAATGTCACATTTTAAAAGTCGAGCTCTAAAACGCTCACCTGACTCCGTCTCAAAAATAGAGGAAAAGGCCGCTCGCAAGGAACGCTGGGAAAATGTTAGCAGCGGTGTCTGAAAATGTGCCTGACTAAAATGAAAGCGTTTTTTCCCTTCCGCATTTAAATTATACAGGTGCATCTCTAAAAAATATTGAATATCGTGAAAAGTTCTCTTTTTTTTTGTAACTTATTTCAAAAAGTGAAACCTTCAGATTTTCTAGATTCATTAGGCTACATGTAACGTAAAACATTTCAAAAGTTTTTTGGTTTCAGTTTTGATGATTAGAGCTTACAGCTCATGAAAGTCAAAAATCCAGTAGCCTATCTCAAAATATTAGAATATTTCCTAAGATCAATTTAAAAAAAAAGGATTTTCAAAACAGAAAATCTCAAGTTCTTTAAAGTATGTTCATTTATGCACTCAATATTTGGTCGGGGGTCCTTTAGCACAATTCCAGCATCAGTGAGGTGTGGCGTGGAAGCAATCGATCTGTGGCACTGCTGAAGCACAGGTTTCTTTAAAGCAGCACTACAGGTGCATCTCAATAAATTAGAATGTCGTGGAAAAGTTCATTTATTTCAGTAATTCAACTCAAATTGTGAAACTCGTGTATTAAATAAATTCAATGCACACAGACTGAAGTAGTTTAAGTCTTTGGTTCTTTTAATTGTGATGATTTTGGCTCACTTTACATAGTGCTGATTTAACTAGATTTTTCGGAGGCAACAAGTTTGCAAGATTTTTTCAAGTAATGTTAACAAATTGAAATTTCACACTGTAGTTTCCATCAGCCCATTCAAATATGAACATGTTCAAAAAGTCCTTTAGAGAAATACCGGAGAGGGGTATTTTGAACACAGAAAAAGTTACATAGTGCTGCTTTAATAGCGGCCTTCAGCTCGTCTGTAATGTTGGATCAACTGTTTCTCATCTTTCTCTTGAAAATATACCATAGATTCCATATGGGGTTCAGGTCAGGCATGTTGGCTGGCCAATCAAGCACAGTAATATCATGGTCAGCAAAGCACTTGGAAGTGGTTTTGGCACTGTGGGCAGGTCAGAGCCGATCCTCCCTATACGCAAAGTACGCAAGCTGCGTGGGGCCCCCGAAATACCAGGGGGCCCCCTTGCTCTCAAAGATGATTTAATTTTAGTTTTGTTTTTTAATTTGGCCAGCGGTTATGAAAACCACTTATGTCATTTCTTTTAATGCGGTGCGCTGTCGCCCTTTCTACGTAAAAATCAGTCAAATCATGTAACGTTAATGTCATACAGTGTCTTACTCGAGACAAAAAAAAAGAAACGAGTTGAAAGCGTACCGAGCCGCGGAAAAGACACCGTTTCTCAAGCGGACAAAGGCGTTTCATTCATTCATAACTCGTCATTCATAACACTGGTGGTGACTGTTGTCCTTCTTCCTTGTTCTACTTCTGATAAATGACCCAGAAGTATCAAAACCAACCTGGTGACTGACAGATCATTAGACTGTAGTCAAACATCTTTGTATTATTGTGAGATACAAATTCACGACTCATGACAGTCGTTTTGCAGGTCATTTATGAGCTTCAAAATTACAATCATGTGCTCCGACATTTTTCTATAACAAGCTCTTGTTGTGTTCACATTTTCAAGGGACTATTCCTCTTAGAAAAATTACATTTTTTGCTTTTGAAGTTCGTCATTGTTTGGTCTTCCAAGTGGTGCAGATAGACATATTGCCCATAATGCTGCAGATGTTATATATATGAACCCAGCGGCTTGCTTTTACATCATTTGCTAATATCTAAGGACATTAGAGCACTAATGATCTCTAATGAATCTCAGTGACTATATTTAGGGGCTCCGTCGGCCTTTCCTGTGCAGCCAGTCCTGCTGTTGCAAACTCAAGCAGCAATGTTTTCTTTGGGGGCAAAAAAAAAATAATGCACTTGCGGACCAAAATCATGTAAGATACTTTATTTTCATGGAAAAGGAAACCGTGAACCCTGAAAATGACTTCTTCTTTTTGGGTTCTGGAGCTGTTGTATTTCCATCTGCGCTCTCCTCTGTTGTTTCCTCATCATCATCCTTGTTCTTGCTGTCCTTCTTGGATCTGAAAGGATTCTTAAGCTGCAAACAAATGACAAAACAGACTTTATTTCAATAAATAAGCAGAGATATTAGGTAGCACACTTATACAGAGGAGAAATAACCTTTTTAAGGACGTTTGATTTCATCATCTTTAACTTCTCTCTGAAGGTCAATTCTGGTAGATCCTCCTGTATTGACACGTCGTGACTCTTCCGTTCAGTCTTGACAGATTCACTTGATGGAAATTTCTTTGCCAGCAAGTCAAAAGCTTGACTGACCAGCAGCTCTGTCAGATGATCCACCACTTTCAGACCGAAATCCTCTTCTTTGATGATGAAGGGCATCACTGGAGTATTTTCAGGGAGCGTCGCAGGGCAGGGGAAAGCGGAGGACACAAAAAGCCGCTGCACAAGTTCCTCCACAAAATAATGGAGAAAGTCTATAGCTGCCATTCTGACCTCCTTCGAGACACTCGTCTTGCATCGTAAGACGCAGTTCATTAAATCTGCGAGTCTTTGATGCAGACGCTCTGAGGCTGCGTAACTATTGTCCTGCGAGCTGAAGTGACCGCTGCACTTCGACATATATAGAGCGGTCATCAGTGAATCAAATAAGGTGGTCTTTGGCCTGTCACTGCCTGAGGGATGATTTGATTCCAGCAGGATGAGTGACATTCCTCCTTCAGATGACTCAAAAGTCGGCCTCAGAACTGGGACAGGCCCGGTTTCCCATGTTCTGGATGCTGCAGTGGGATTGTTTGACCAGGCGCTAATGACATCCTCCACAATGTAGTCAATTACATTACTTGTGACCTCCACCCAATGGCTCGGGCTGAGAGCGTATGGGAGTTTGCCTTCTATTGCTGCAAGAACCGTGCCGATGGCTGTCGTGGCCACTGCGCGGGATATGTGGCAATGTAAAACACTCAGCTTTTGGATGACACCACTGATCAGTAACTCCCCAATATCAGTGCAGGAATCGTCGGGGCGGAAGTAAACGAAGCATGGTGACGAGGCTGCGTTGATCTTCAGGACGCTGTTGTGCATCACCACATTCACCCGGTGAAGAACTTCCTCCAGCACAATACCAGCGAGTTCAGAGGAACGCGAGTTGTCTTTACCCAGAGAGTCGCTGAAATCGCAGTCGGCGCTGCTGAGGAGACCATCCACCGTGATCCCAAAAAGAGATTCAAGCGGATACACATATGGAAGTTGTTCCATCTTCAGGATCACTGGTCTTTCTGATGTGTCCTGATGATTATCCTCAGTGGATGAGGACGTTGATGGCCTGTTTGAGTTTACAACTGCAGACGGAGTCATTCCTACTATCGTAGACAGTTTTGGTATTAAATCAGTTGTAGTTGTGGCAGCTGATGTTACAATGGAAGTCAGCATTTGATAGATTTGCTGTCTGGAGAACTGTGTGGAAAAAAGCAAAATGAGTTTTAGGTCTCATTACGCAAACTTGTTTTTAGCACTTTAAGTTTATGTTAGGTTATGGTTAGGGTATATTCAGATCCATAGATCATTTGCTTTGTTCCGAAACACAGGGCGACATTTCAAAGTAAATGTGTTCATACCAAAATATGTTTATGCAAGTCACATGTGAGTAAAGCCATCATCCTCTGCTAACAGCAATCATCCATGGACTAGCTGGCATTACACACACATACTCAAATGCATAAAATACTTCATTCCTGTTCTAACTGAAAAATTACATGTATCATTTTAAACCTTGCAGATTTCCATATCACAAAATGAATTAATAACTCCAACTTGCAACTACTATAAATATATCCAGCTTTATCCGCATACATTCACAGTACACTTTTATAGTGTATTAATTAATGTGGAAAAGTAGACTTACCGGGTAGCTTAATGCTGCCTGTATCGCTTCCAAATTCCTGAAAAATAGACAATTGTTAATATAATATAATATAATATAATATACCCTACATAGGAGAAGCAGTTTAGAATAGAATAGACCCTACATAGGCAGATTGGAAAATGGATGGATGGATAATATAATTATATTAAAAGAATATAACAGTATAGAACATAATAGAATATAACAGAATTATAAAGAACAGACATACTGTTCTGTCAAATTCCACATAAAGTTGCAGATGACTGACTGAAAAGTGACATCCTTCAACTGTGGTACAGCAAGTTGTGCAGCTAAACGGGCCGCAAAAGCCAGTTCTCTGTAATTGTCTGGCTGAACTCTATTATCACAAGCCATTGTTATCACAAGCCACTATAATCCAACACTAATTACAGTAAATGTCCAATTTCTAGATGAATGTGGCTCATGGACTCCTGCAGCTTCATTAATAGTGCACTGGCTGTGACATCATCAGTGTGTGATGCTGATACTGACAGACGTTCTAATGGAATGTTCGTGGAATTCAGACTGCTGCTTGAGGAATGCACATACATGTTGTGACGAGAGGGGCGGGGCCGAGAGCCGTGGGAACGGAGCGCACATGTATACTGTATATATGATTGTTTTGTTTTTTTAAATATGTGACTTTGCCTGTGAAAACCCAGCTAAAGTCATTTTTTTGAGATTGACTGTTTTCTACATAAAATCGTCCTACATAATGTACAGAACATTCTGTGAAAATACAAACTTGATATCTTTAACACTGACTGAATAAGACCATGTTAAAAATTGAAATGATAATGAAATTAATAGGTGAAATCAAACTTTGAGGCTCGTTATCTCAGAATTAGATTTTTAGACTAGGTTTTCACAGGCAGGGTCACATATACTTATTAAATCGTCTGACAATGTGATATTTAATCGATTTGTAAACAAAATGTAAAAGAAAATGCAATTTCATGGACATTGGTTGTACTGGAATACTTTATACCTGACTGAATAGTGGCATATTAGATGAATATATTTCACTGTTTACAGGAATATATTTTTATTGTATTACAAAATAGTGATTTCGACAATACATAAACACATAGATGCAGTTCGTGTTAATGAACAGTAAATAAGATTACTTATGTGTACTTATTTGTATAAAGTGTATTATGCAGCTTTGTCTGTTTACATGACAGGTATAATAGTAAATGCAGCCTAAATAGCTTCCCTTCCAAACAAGCTAGTGATTTAAAACATGACACATAGGCCTACTTAACTAACTTCAAGGAATACATTTGTTTTTAAAACCCATTTAAGCCCAGTGGCAACTATAGTTGCCGCAGGTTATAGTTGTCATTTTCCTTTTGTAAGTATTTTTCTAGATGTTATCCATGTTTTATTTCTCAATGACATGCAAGCAAACAACCAAATAAAGGATTTCAAGGAAAAAAAAGGTATTCACTTCCTTCCTGTCACATGAGGCTGTCAAGTTCCTACCCCTACTTCCAGGAAGCATGAAGGCAAACCCTCCCAAAGAAATTTAATTTTCATGTTACTAATAAGTATTTTTTGTTGACATATATATATATATATATATATCTAGATAATCATGAAGGTCTATAGAATCATCCAAACAAAATCCAGGAGATCTATAGTTTTTTGTATACTTAGTCAAAAGTCCAAGCGGCAACTATAGTTGGGCCTAAAAAAAAATTCGTAATTTTCTTTCAGGTATACCTTTTTTTATTATATACAGGTGCATCTCAATAAATTAGAATGTCGTGGAAAAGTTCATTTATTTCAGTAATTCAACTCAAATTGTGAAACTCGTGTATTAAATAAATTCAATGCACACAGACTGAAGTAGTTTAAGTATTTAGTTCTTTTAATTGTGATGATTTTGGCTCACATTTAACAAAAACCCACCAACTCACTATCTCAACACTTTTCCACGACATTCTAATTTATTGAGATGCACCTGTAGATGTAATATTTCCTTCATTCTATTTATTTTTATTTATTTATTTTCATTTAACTAACACACCTCTAAGAATGTCCAATAATAAGTAAATAAATAAACAAACAAAATATATAAACAAATAAATATAATATAATAGCAAATATAATATATAAACATATTTTTAAAAGAATATCATTAATTTCATTAATATCAAGGACTTTTGTCGGGGTTAATCCATTTGACCTAATCAATATGTGCCTATTCATAAAATATGTGATATTTTACATATTTACATCACAAAGTATAGTATGCAAATATGTTTATGTAAATTTATAAAACTACTTGTACCTTCACTGCAGTACTCCTTGTAGGCTATAGGCTACTTATACTAAAACTGCTTATGTAAGGGAAATTTCACCCTAAAATGGACATCATTGTGCATCTTCAAGTTGCAAACCTATGAGATTCTTTCTTCTGTTGAGCACAAAAGAAGATAGTGTCATATTACAAAATGCATTACGCTCTTTTACAATCAAAACTTTTTATAATCTTGACAAAAACATATAATTGGAAAGGTCTGAGTCTCAGGATTCCATATCTGGTGGTATTTTGAGATAGAAGTAATATTGACAGAGAAACCTAGACATTTGTGACAGAAAAATGCATTAACATTTTTTAATGGAGTTTGGATGGCACCCGGTGGCTGTTTGACGGTATAACGCCCTAAATAAAATCTCACAGGAACCTCAATTTTTTTCATGTCAACTTCAAATTTGGAACATAACTTATTTATTTATTTCAGTATTTTCTTTACAGCAAATTTAAACTACCATAACTTTTTGATACTTAAATTTTTTTTTTAATTCCATTTTTTGCGATAATCTACAGATTTTCTTCTTTAAAAAGAGACCAACCTTAAGTCTGTATTCCAAATTGTTCATAAATTACAACAATTTAACATTTGTACATTGAAGGGGTGCATACAACATATTTGTCCACCGGCAAATATAGTTGCCGCACATTCAAATACGATTTTCAAGAAAAAAAAAAAACTAAAACCTGGGGAAAATAAATGCAGAACATTTTCACATAGGACACTATTAATATGACTATATGCATGAAACCATTCAGAAACAAATTGGGCACAAATGGGTTAAGAAGGCTTCATCCTTCAATGCATAACCATATTTCGAATTTATTATTATTATTATTATTATTATTATTAACGAGCAGTCGATTCGATTTCTAGCGGCTTTTATTTTGAAGTAAATCGTTTCCGGTGGGCGTGGCGCAACGTCTCCGCTCGCATTGCTGCCATTTAATGCGCGGTGAGAGGCGAGCGGCCGCACAAAGAGTCTGCACAAATAAACAATGCTGCAATAATCACGGTCTGCGCTTAGTTTATTTGGGATAGTTGAGCAGTCGACGTTTCTTTACTCGGATCGCACTCGTATTCCATCATGTCCACCGAAACTCCTCCGGACCAGGTAAAGTAAAGACATATGATATGTGGAGTGTTTGAGATCAAGTGCTCGTGTTTGCGGCCTAACTGTTGAGATCGCTTCTGAAGCAGACTGTTGTGTCGATGTTTACGTGTTTACAGCACGTCTATCGTAGAATGCGTCGAGTGTGTGTGCAGCGTTTGCTTTGCATTACTGTAATAAGTGAAATTGAGGAGGTAGTAGAATAGAGAAACGTTGACGTAATGCTGTTGCTCAGGTGAATGGCGACTGCAGCGCAACACCACGATGCCATTGTTTGTTAACGTTACTTTCACTCGGAGTTAGTTATTCACTGATATCAAGATGCTGAGTGAACAACGAGACTTTTAATTATCCTTGAGGTTTTTAAAATAAGTTGGCTTTTGGTGTGAAAATGTTCTCTATGAAGGCAGCTTTTGTATTTGGCAACAGTTGTATTTCAACTAGGAGCTCTGTTGTTAAACGTGTTTTTGGTTGATTTAAAACCTTAAGTCCTCAGTATTGCACAGTCCCTACCTGTGTTTTTTATTAGACCAACCTGGTTTATAGCGTCAGTTTTCTATCATTAGTAGAGTTTCAAAGACATGAACTTAATTTGAGAGATTTGCAATACTTCATGGCAAAGATTGAGAACCATTAACATAGTAGTGGTTATATGTCCAAAATATGAATATGTACTCTCATTTCCCCAGTGTCACCTGTTGCACATGTCATTCATATCGCACGTTTCTATTTCCCTCAACAGGCGGCGGAGTACATCCCAGAGAAGGTGAAGAAAGCAGAGAAGAAGTTGGAAGAAAATCCATATGACCTCGACGCTTGGAGCATACTGATTCGTGAAGCACAGGTTTAGTGACACAGGGTTGCATTCCTTTTTTACCTGGGGTAACGTGATTTGGGAGGGAACGGGGGTCTCTGACAGCATATCTGATGCTATCTCATGTAAACGGTCTTTGGGACGTACCATATGATTCTGTATGTAAATGAATTTTACTTCTTTTAGAATCAACCCATAGACAAAGCAAGGAAGACATATGAGCGACTTGTCGCCCAGTTTCCCAGTTCGGGCAGATTCTGGAAGCTATACATTGAAGCTGAGGTTATACTTTAATTTAATTCAATATTTTTTCTAATCTGTGCATGACAATGCTTCTTCCCGTTTTGATCAACAATGTGATATTCACACAACACCAACAATGCACAATAATCTCAGGGAGTCGAGGGAAACTCATAGCTTGTATCATTAGGGGTTCTCAAGTCATTCTTTTCTTTATATTTTTCAGTTTTATGAGGTGATATTGTTGCATGTTTTATCTGCAACAGCATTAAAACAATTTTAATGGTATTGGAGTGCTTTAGCCTTTATTACTTGTGTCAATTTCTTGCCTCCTGTGTCATTTCTTTGGGGTTGTTGTGGTTTGTTTCATATTAATTATTCAAGATTTTGTCCATATTAGTGTCTATTTTTCTATAGTCCCTCATTCCATTTTTGTACATGTGAGTCGTAGTCTAGCATGCACACTAGTTCTCACATTAACTAGTTTGTCTAAATCCTGAGGCAAATTATACGGTGTTTTGCAAGTGCACACTCGCCACCACAAAATGCAACACCTGGCCACATACTTTTACATTTCAAGGTATTTCTTTAAGGCAAGCATTATAAATTTCATACGTAGGTGTGCGGTTTAGGAACAGATTAATTATTGTAATGGTAAGTATCTTACATGTAACATTTAGGTGCACACATTTAATTCAACTAACTTCACATTAACTACTGCAGTCACTTAACTTTTTATAGAAATTTTTTTCCCATTAAATTAGCAAATCATATTTTTTCTCTGGGTATAAATGAAGTGATACCACTAAGAAAGCTGAATGTGTAACTTATTTTTTTATACTCTTACAACTTTTTGGTGGAGGGTGGTTGTAATGATTTTTTTTTCTTTCTGGCTAGTTGATCGTTACAGTTGACCCTTTGCCCCACCCTAAAACATTGACCTATCCCACCTTTGCAAATGTTGCCGTCCACAATTCTCTCAAATAAGCTTTTGCTCTTTCCTAAAATAAAGTTATGAAGGAAATTACCCAAAAATGTTGAAACAATGTACACCGAAGAGTTTCACATTTTCCAATCCAAAACTGTCAGGCTTCATTCCAAAAGAAATATGTATAATATCAAGAAAAGAACCTACATTTGCTTTAAGATAAATTAATGTTACTAGCTTGATGTCATTTTTGTAGTGATTAGTTTCAACAGTTTGCAGAAATATTGTGAATGCATTGTAGAAACGTTTCAAACTATTCCGTTCAATTACTCTATTATCACTTGTAATCACTTTCAAAAAATTTTTTTTCCTTTGAGTTGAAGTGGGTCAATTTTGATTTGCAGTCTCAACAGTTTTTAAAGGGATAGTTCACCCAAAAATGAAAATGACCCCATGATTTACTCACCCTCATGCCATCCAGGTGTATATTACATTCTTCTTTCAGACGAATACAATCGGAGTTATATTAAATAATGTCCAGGCTATTCCACGCTTTATAATGGGAGTGGATGGTAGCCCAAAATTTGAAGTCCAAACTATTCCACGCTTTATAATGGGAGAGGATGGTAGCCCAAAATTTGAAGTCCAAAAAACTGACCCATCCATTATAAAAGAAAAAAAAAATCCATATTTACAACTTTATAAACCTTAATCTCTAGCTTCCGCTCACTGTCGTACGCTCGTTCACGAGAGAGTGGCGTCCAGCGGATGATGTAGCATAAGCTCCGGTGAGAATATGCTAGTCTCGCAAGAAACAAGTTTTGTTTATACGGCAATGGCAAACCAGTGTCCTCTTGGCTTATATCGAAATCCTCCGACATTTTTCTTTACAAATCCTCGTTTTGTACTACTAATTTGTGACCGGTGTTTTGTTTTGCTCTCTCCTCTGCGCTTCCGTGTTCGTCACTGCGTTTTCCTACGTGCTACGTCATCCGCTGGACGCCAGTCTCTCGTGAACGCGCGCACGACAGTTAGCGGGAGCTAGAGATTAAGATTTATAAAGTTGTAAATATGGATATTTTTCTTACACAAACGCATTGCGTCGCTTCAGAAGGCCTTTATTAACCCCCCGGAGCCGTGTGGACTTCTTTTATAATGGATGGGTGCAATTTTTTGGACTTCAAATTTTGGGCTACCATCCACTCCCATTATAAAGCATGGATTAGCCTGGACATTATTTAGCATAACTCCGATTGTATTCGTCTGAAAGAAGAATGTCATGTACACCTAGGATGGCTTGAGGGTGAGTAAATCATGGGGTAATTTTCATTTTTGGGTGAACTAACCCATTAATCGTTACTGCATCCAAAAGATAAAATGCACCAATTGGGATGGATCTTAGTGAAGTGGCAGTTAGGATTGTATTTCAAATCGCATATCCACAATTTTTTTTCTCCAAATAGAGACATCACCATGGATATTATGTCCAAATAATTGGAGAGCTGTGTTTTAATTTTATATATATATATATATATATATAAAATCCGTTTTCTTAGTTTCAGATCCCCAATTGTGATTTCCATCCAACCCCCCCCCCCCCCCCCCC
>NW_015644168.1:247419-268095 GCF_001515625.1 Sinocyclocheilus rhinocerous
CCACCCGCTAAGCGTAAACCGATTTTTGCTGTTATCACCTGGATTTAAGTTTAAAAGGGTTTGAAAATTCTATTTAATGTGATTCATTATACTCAATTGAGATAGTAGTCACCTTATTTTGCAATGTGAAGCTGTTTTCTTTAAATGTGCAAGCCTTCAGATTTACTAGGCACTATAGGTAAATAATTAGAATAACGAAGTGCTGTAAACCGTAAAAGTACTACAAACCAGTGTGTTTATCATTGTCATAATGAATAAAAATAAATAAATTAAAAAAAAACCCGTTTGCAATAGCAAGCAACATAACAGACTGTGTTTGCGCAGCTAAAATAACGGGAAGTCAAGGACACCGGAAGCCTTGCACATTCAGGCTGCTCTTAAGTCAAAAATAAGGTGGATATTAGAACAATCAAGAACAAATCACGTAGGTTTTTATGCACTGATCTGGATCAGATTACTTACAGTATGATTGAGTATTTCCGATCATGAAAATAATTGCTGTTTGATTATTCTTCAAGCTTCTCCACCCTTAGTCAAAACTGCTTGGATTTGAGAAAACTGTTCTTTTTACCCCTACTGTAATAAAATGCACTCTTAACAAGTTTGGCTTGTCGTTGTAATGTGCATTGTAATTTGTGTCAGTGAGTGTGTGTGCATGCGTGCGTCTGTCCGAGGCATGGAGACGGCAGTCCCGCAGTGATCGTGCCCCAGAGCCATTCTGCCTCAATACCAGTATTTTTCACACTGTCATGCTGAGTTTTGATTTCATTTGGAGCTGTTGAGAGGTTGGTTAAGTATGTCAGGCTGTCACCATTTGCCCTGGAGCACAGACACTCTGCCAGCCGCCTCTTACAGCTGATCTCAGCGATATTACTGCGATTTAACATTATGAAGGACCACAGAGGTTAACTGAAATGGCCTTTGGGGTAGTTAACCCTGAAATGAAAATTGACATTATTTGCTCGATCTCATGTCATTCTGAACCTGTATGACGTTCCCCTGTGGAACAAAATAGACCTTTAAAAAATATATTTTTGTTTTGCCTGTGCAATTGTATGGAGGGGAAACAGTTTAATGTTTTTACTTTTCTTTTATGTTCTATAGTAGAAGGTAATGTTACAGCATGAGGGTGAGTAAATGATAAAGATTTTCATTTTTGGGTCAACTATCCTCTTAGTGATAACAACAGCATGTTGTCTAGTGTTAACAATTTTATCCGTTTTCTGTTAAAGTTTTTGTTTCTAATGTTGTGACACTAGAATGTAGTACAGTACACTTGCACAGACAATTAAGAATTAATTAATTCAGCTAAAAAAAAAAACTGCCTTTACCATTTATGTTGTTATCAGTGAAAATGCTTCAGTCCCTGATGGTCTGTTTGATAATAGGCAATCGTTTTTTGGTAGTCTATTTAAAAAAAAAAAAAAATGTATGGCTCAACAGGATAGTTACACAATCCTACAGAGTTTCTGTACCTCTGAAACAGTGAAATCATTTGGAGAAAATTGCCAATACATGGCTGCTCGGACTAAGGTCTATTACAACTAGATTCAGAGAGTCTTTGTATATCCGCTTCACTCTTGCAAGTTCTCGCTAATCTGGTTTTATACTACCATACCACAGTTCTCCAAATGATTTCACTAAATGTTTAAAATCAGTTCTCATCATTTGTGCCAGTTATTTGAGTACTTGGGAGAATTTTCACACTTGACTGCTGTTTGTCTTTAGGAATGCATTTGCATGTATATTTGATCAGAATACTGAAACTTGCATAAGTTCATGACTTTAGGCCGGTTACCAGAATCACTTGCCCTATCAGTTGGCTACTAAATCATGCATCCCATGATATGTTTATGCCTTGCAAATATAAACATCTGGATTTCTGTGATTTATTAAACATTTGTTGCAAATCATTATTTTAACTGGCTAAGAAACGAAGATTTTGTGTTGTGGAGGAAATTGTCTGAATGACCAGCAAAAGACTTAGGAACTTTTCTTGAAATAGACCGAAGACTAAAAATAACACGTTTTGCACTGTAAAGCATGTTTATGAATTCATAGCTATGCAAGCCCATTTCCGCACAGGATTAAAAAATTGTGACTTTTATTTCACAATTCAGACTTTTTTTCTAGCAAGTCTATAAGATATAAATTAATTATTGCGAGATATAAACTGAGAATTCTGACTTTTTCCTCGAAATTCTAAATTTACATCTCGCAATTGTTTTTTCTGCTACTAGAAAAATTGCAAAAATATAATTGCAACTTTTTACTTCACAATTCTTTTCTTACAAGTTTTCTCGCAATTGTGAGTTTATGACTCTTTGTTGACTCACTTGCAAGTTTATTTTTTCTGAGAAAAAAGTCAAAAATTGCATGATGTTAGTTTATAACTCACAATCTTTTCTAAACTGAATCGTGAGGAAAAGGGTCTGGAATGTGAGTTCCGTTGCAGTTACCTTTTTTATTTTGTTATATCCCATCCCAACAGCTTCCTTTTAAAACTGTCATTGCAGTGACATTATAGGCTAGTTGTGGCAGCTTTGGGGAAAATTAGTTTAATGAAAATTTTTATTTTTTTCTGACAAGTTATTTATTATATTTATGTCATGCCAGCAGAGATAAATCCTTATTGTTGAGCCTTGAAGTTTTATTTCTGTGTATGACGTAGTGGTGAGAAATGATATGAGATTTGTTTTCTTGGTGTGTTGTGTTTTTTTTTAATACACAGTATTGCAACGTTTTTGCTGTTTATTGTTGGCTCTTATTCAATGCAAATTATTTATTTGAGGTTGAAATGTTACTACAAAAATGATTAAATGTTGATTTGTAACCTCTGTGATGATGATTTTTTTTTTTTGGCTTGGAGGATTTTGAATAAGAGAAATAAACTTGAGTAAACCTGTATTGTAAGTTATCGTCGTCATTTGAGCATGATATTTCATATGACACATTCCCAACTCTATAGTACTTGTTTTTACTTACTGAGCCAAAAACTATAGCTTTGTAAAAGCTTCAGATGCAGCTCATAGGGTCGATGCTTTGTCAGGACTATGCACTCCAAAAATGTATATTTTTTTTTAGTGCTGTCAAACGATTAATCACGATTAATCGTATCCAAAATAAAAGTTTTTGTTTACATAAGATATGTGTGTATACTGTGTATATTTATTATGTATATATAAATACAAACACATGCATGTATATATTTAAGAAAAATTTTATGTTTATATATTATATTTATATATGATATAAAATATAAGAATATAAATATATACATGCAAATATTTTCAAAATATATACTGTATGTGTGTGTATTTATATATACATAATAAATATACACAGTACACATCACATATGTAAAAACTTTTATTTTGGATGCGATTAATCGCGATTAATCGTTTGACAGCACAAATATTTTTACTAACACATAATGCACAACATTGGTTGCTTTGTGGCCTGTGCACACACATAAAATGAGTAATTCTTCAAACTAGCTCTAGTGAATCTTGTGACTGATATGATATGCAGCATCACATGCTTTTAATAAATGGAGTTAACGGACACAATATTATGCAGAGTTGTGTGAATGTCACATTGTTGAGGTTAAAGGGTTTGTGTGTGGAGCAAATCAGTCTTGCCACAGACCATCACTTTTTAATAATATTGGTTTTCAAATGTGTCCACAGATCAAGGCTAAAAACTATGACAAGGTTGAAAAGGTAAGCGTTTGTTATCGCGTGGAAGCCACATGTCGAGTTTATTGATCGTGTGATAGTACTCTGATTGTTGTAACAGACAAATTCACAGGTGTGAGACCATAAAAACTGAGCTTTATCTAGGTCACCACTTTAGGCCTTCAAAAGCTCAGGCAGAGTAAACATCAAGATGTTGCAATGAAGTAAAGTAACACCCTGCTTGACTAGAAATATCCTGTTTGCTCTTCTAAATCCAGCAATCAGACATAAAATGAGGAAAAGCAGCAGATTACAGATTTGGTTCTTCGTTGGATATATTGTCTTTTTTGATCCCAGTTCAGTGAGCAATTCCCTGTTAATGCATTTTAGCAACAAAACATCAGTCATACTGGGTCAATTTTGAGTCGCATACCTCACATGACCCTTTTGTTTCTGAAAACTGTAACACTCGTGTGATAGTACTCTGATTGTTGTAACAGACAAATTCACAGGTGTGAGACCATAAAAACTGAGCTGTATCTAGGTCACCACTTTAGGCCTTCAAAAGCTCAGGCAGAGTAAACATCAAGATGTTGCAATGAAGTAAAGTAACACCCTGCTTGACTAGAAATATCCTGTTTGCTCTTCTAAATCCAGCAATCAGACATAAAATGAGGAAAAGCAGATTACAGATTTGGTTCTTCGTTGGATATATTGTCTTTTTTGATCCCAGTTCAGTGAGCAATTCCCTGTTAATGCATTTTAGCAACAAAACATCAGTCATACTGGGTCAATTTTGAGTCGCATACCTCACATGACCCTTTTGTTTCTGAAAACTGTAACACGAAAAGACCATGGTGCTACTGTGGTTTTTAGGACGTGGTATTCTTTGCATTACTTTAGATTACCATGCAAATGCCATGATATATGAATGTTAATCATCCATGGTTATATTGAAGTGCCATCTAATGATCGATGTAAGCAGCATAATTATAACTTCAGTATATTTTTACATAATTTTGGAGCCTAATCTAGAATTTGTTGACTCTGATATGTGTTTGTATTTCTCTATCATGATTATGCAATCCTAAGTCTGTACGATGTTACTATCGCAGTAATATTTTGTTAAAGGATTGCTGTAATTAAAAGTGTGTGTGCATGATTACAGTATTACAGGCAGTACTGTAATTTTATGTGCTGTGTTTTGTGTCTCTCTTGCTCAGTTATTTCAGAGGTGCTTAATGAAGGTTCTGCACATTGACCTGTGGAAGTGTTATCTCTCATATGTACGGGAAACCAAAGGGAAACTGCCCAGCTATAAGTATGTGATATAGTTGTGTTTATATGGCTTTAAAGTAGTGATCAAGTGACTTTATCTAGAGAAGAAGGTGATTGATAATACACTAATATACAGAGGGGTCAAAAAGCTCTGAGAACACAGTTCAATCTGGGATTCAAAATCTAGAAGGAAATTACGTTAATGCTTAAAAAAATAAAACGGCTGATGTAGAATGAATAGGGGGAAAAATCTGATTCTGCATTATAATTAGTTTGCTTATCAGATTTTTGACAATGACTATGCAAACTATCATGTCTGGTTTTCTAGTTTCCATGGAAGCACAAGATGCTCTTTGAAACTGCCTCAAATAATGCTGGATAACATGAATATCAAGTTTTGTCATTAAAGTAAAAGAGGGACAATTATTAATAACCAAATTGATTCTCACTGTTATGCTGATAATATACACTAGTCAACATTTGAAGTGGATCCAAAGTTGTCCTAAAACCAAAATGCGTTCTTGTCTTATGACAACTTTGATTAACTTTTTTTGATCCACTTTAGTGATCCACTTGATCCAAGTTAGAAGAATGCAAGATAAAAGCATTTTTTTTCTGGACCTGAATTTTTTTTTCTTTACAGATTTAGGCCTACTTTTACTTTACAACCAATTTTAAAAACAGAAAGTTGCACATTATTGGTTGACGGTTTTATCACTTGGTCACTTTCTTGTGCATTGTTAGTTGTATGCTTTCTTGTTGCACACATACTTAAAAAGTGGTTTTAAATACTTAAAATGTACTGTCCTTTGGCAGGGAAAAGATGGCACAGGCTTATGATTTTGCCTTGGATAAGATTGGGATGGAGATTATGTCCTATCAGGTGAGTGTTTTGACCGTTAGTTCTATCCTAACTTGTTCTATGGCTTTATGGACATTAACTCAAAACTCTTCTCCTTCTCTTAGATTTGGGTGGATTACATCAATTTCCTCAAAGGAGTGTAAGTACACCATTTATATTTTCAAAACTCATTTCACGGTCATTAAAGAAGTTGATGAGGCATTTGAAGGGCTCTCTGTATGCGCCTCTAGAGAGGCTGTGGGGTCATATGCTGAGAACCAGCGCATCACAGCTGTCAGACGAGTTTATCAGAGAGGCTGCGTCAACCCCATGATTAACATTGAGCAGCTCTGGAGGGACTACAGCAAATATGAAGAGGTGAGAATTAATGGATGTGTTATTCTGGTTTAGGACACTCAGCAAGAATTCAGGTTTGTTAGGAGCAAGTCATCTTCAGCTTTCTATTGTTCATTTGGTTGTAATGTGCACATACTGTCCATAAATCGCTTTTGTTCCATTATAAAGGGCATAAATGTGCACTTGGCCAAAAAGATGATTGAAGACCGGAGTAGAGACTACATGAACGCCAGGAGAGTCGCCAAGGTGAGTTCTGCATGGGTGAAAGTGTATGATGGGATAAAGCAATAACGTTTTTTTTTAAATACGTGCAAAAAAGCACATAAAAAAAAGTACTATTTTTAGAAATCTCTCACAATCGCATCTGCATCTCTTTCTTCTCGTCATGCTATTTCTCTATGCTGATGGTGTGATTGTAATCCCGTTCAGGAGTATGAGACGGTGATGAAGGGTTTGGACCGGAACGCCCCCTCAGTGCCGCCCCAGAACTCCCCACAGGAGGCCCAGCAGGTGGGGATGTGGAAGAAATACATCCAATGGGAGAAGAGCAACCCACTGCGTACCGAAGATCAGACCCTCATCACCAAGAGAGGTGACTTACAGGAAGATTCATAAACTATGAGCTGCAGGTTTTGACAATCGATCATCTGCTGTTTTAGTCCTGTGTAGAGCATCTCGTTCATTTTAGAGCAGCTTTACAGAAAATCATGATGTTAATGTTTATAATATCTTAATATCTTCATGCCGTATATTAGAATTTAACAGATTAGAGCTGGACGTTAATATAGTAACTCCCCACAGGAGGCCCAGCAGGTGGAGATGTGGAAGAAATACATCCAATGGGAGAAGAGCAACCCACTGCGTACCGAAGATCAGACCCTCATCACCAAGAGAGGTGACTTACAGGAAGATTCATAAACTATGAGCTGCAGGTTTTGACAATCGATCATCTGCTGTTTTAGTCCTGTGTAGAGCATCTCGTTCATTTTAGAGCAGCTTTACAGAAAATCATGATGTTAATGTTTATAATATCTTAATATCTTCATGCCGTATATTAGAATTTAACAGATTAGAGCTGGACGTTAATATAGTTTACATTTTGCAAATATGCATTTGAGTTTTCCGCTATATATTGGCCTATGCAAGTGTAACATACTTATCTTTAAATACAGAGCTGTGCAATACTACAGTTTACATTTTGCAACAACATAAATGTACTGAAGTGCATTGCAAAATACAGTGTAAAATCTTCTCTGGTAGAGTTTGGTCTCTTTTAAAGTGGTGTTTGTCGTTAAATCAGGCCATTTTCTGTACCTAATTTTTTTATTTGTCACTTGCAGTGATGTTTGCCTATGAGCAGTGCCTTCTGGTGCTCGGCCATCACCCGGACGTCTGGTATGAAGCTGCCCAGTACCTGGAACAGTCCAGCAAACTGCTGGCAGAAAAAGGGGTTGGTTTGCAAATCATTTTATATAAACACCGTTTTGGTGGTGATGGACATTAAAAATGGTTACAAAATTGTTTCCCTTTGGTTGCATTTAGGTGCTGTGTTGCATGCTAATCTTATTGCACTCATGATCTCCTCATTCAGGACATGAACAATGCCAAGCTGTTCAGTGATGAGGCAGCTAACATCTACGAGCGTGCCATTGGATCTCTGCTCAAGAAGAACATGCTGCTGTATTTCTCTTTTGCAGATTATGAAGAGGTAAGAGGTCTCTGGATGACCTGAGCTGTTATTACCTATAAAAGGGCCTATTCTACACATTTTAAGGTCTAATGTCTTACCTTTACAATTAAATAGGCTGTTTTGCTACTCTATCTTTAAGACTTCTAAATGTAAATTACCTCTTTTTTAAATTGCATTTGTAAGAATAGTTCACTCTGTCATGCAAGATGGGCAAGTTTCTTAGTACTGATTATGTGGATGTTAATCTATGCTTGTGACCAGTGTTACTTCAGTATCGCTGAAATACAATTATAGTGTTTATTAATATTTGGAATTTTATATTCACTGTTTTAATTTTAAGTTTTTAGTAATTTTATTGTATGTATATTTAATAAATGTATTTATTTATTTGTTACCACCTACATCCTAGTACATCCCTGCATCTCACTCTATTCTATTCCTATTCTATCATCTATAGCACAACTGTACATACAATTTATTTTAATTTATTATTTCTATTTTTGTCTATTTATATTTACATATGTGTGTATTTTTATTGTCTGTGTGTTGTTGTCTCTGTGTACTGGAAGCTTGTGACACTAAAACAAATTCCTTGTATGCGGAAGCATACTTGGCAATAAAGCTCATTCTGATTCTGACATTTTTATACGTTTAGTTATATATGTAGTTTTTATTATTATTATTTTTTTATTTTTTATTTTTTTTAGTTTGACTACTACCTGAAATAAAAATTTTTTTTAAATATTTGAAATAACGAAAATGTTTTTGTGTGGTTTTATTTTTAGTTATAGGGGTCATATGATGCGATTTAAATTTTTCCTTTCTCTTTGGAGTGTTACAAGCTCTTGGTGCATAAAGAAGATCTGTAAAGTTGCAAAGACTAAAGTCTCAAATCCAAAGAGATATTCTTTATAAAAGTTAAGAGTCAACCACGCCTACCTAAAATGGCTCGTTCTAACACGCCCCCACATACCGCATAAACACATTTCATTACACCAAATACACAAAATAATGTTCTTTTTAGCAGCATCATATGACCCCTTTAACTATAATAACCCTGGTTGTTATGTCATGATTATTTTTGATGTTTTTTGTTGTTTTTCCCCGCTTAGCTTTTATTATTGGGGAGGGAGCTTAAATGGTTAATTAAACTATTTTATAAGAGCAAAAAAGTCCTGTCCCCTGTAATCTGTCAATTCGACCTTTGTCCATTTATATTTTTAACCTGTGTTTCGCAGAGTCGCATGAAGCATGAGAAAGTTCATAGTATATACAACCGCTTCCTGGCCATAGAAGATATTGACCCTACATTGGTGAGTTCAGCTCTCTTTGGAGACAAATGCCTGCGATGGACAAATAATCATAATAAAATTGCTGCTCTGGAGTAAAACCTGCTAGTGTTTCTGTATTTCTGAGTAATTCAAGAAATTATTTTGAATCAATAATCACAGTTGACCAGAAATATCTGGGAAATTCCTTGTTTTCACTGTGAATAAAGAGAGACTGACCTTTGATGCTCTTGAATTGTTCAGGTCTATATCCAGTACATGAAATTTGCCAGAAGAGCTGAAGGCATCAAGTCTGGCCGCACCATCTTTAAGAAGGCCAGAGAGGATCCTCGCACACGGCATCATGTGTATGTCACTGCTGCTCTTATGGAGTACTACTGCAGCAAGGTAACTTCATCACCACGTCTCTTATATTTACACTAGCATTCAAATATTTTAGTTGTAAATGTTTTAAAAAAGAAGTCTCTTATGCATTTAATAAAAAATGTGAAATATTATTACAGTTTAAAATGTTTTTATTTGAATGTGTTTTAAAATGTAATTTATTCCTGTGATCAAAGCTGAATTTTCAGCATCGTGAAGGTCTCTGCACGACTGAGTCCGAAATTTTTGCACGTTGAAAAATAAATACGACCTCACGTTGTGTCAATCATGTTTACACACTGCCTCCGAAACTTTTGTCCATCATAAAAAAAATTCGGACCAGGTTCGATTTTCTGCGTTTTCGCATCCGTAGCAAGCATTTTGATAGGAAAGGATGACTAATACGAAAAAAAAAAACGGAAAAACGCATACGAAAATTTCGGATTCAGTGTGCAAGGACCTTTACTCAAGTCTTCACTGTCACATGATCCTTTAGAAATCATCGTCATATGCTGATTTGCTGCTCAAGAAACATTTCTGATTATTATCAATGTTAAAAACAGTTTTGCTGGTTGATATTTTTGTGGAAACCATGTAAAAAAAAAATTCACACTGTGACCTTCACTATTATTAAACAATTACTTTCCGCCCCTCACATATCTAAAGGACGTTTGATTCAGTTTATGCATTTGAAATGTGTATCCAGACATAAAACGGAGTATCTGAATGACTTTTCCTTTGCCGACAGGACAAATCTGTGGCCTTTAAGATATTTGAGCTTGGACTGAAGAAATACGGTGACATTCCTGAATACATTTTGGCCTACATTGATTACCTCTCTCACTTAAACGGTAAGAACGCCATTCCCTCCATGCACACGTTTGGTGAATTCACAGTCTCCTTTTAATCTGCTTCTAAACAATCAGTGACATTTATTACACCTGTACTGCCCTGTCACATTTCATCCAGCCTGTATCACATTGGGTGAAACGCTGGAGAAAAACTATTTCAGCCCAAGCTTTGAGAGATTGCGTATCATTGACATGCCCTCGAGATGGTTGTTTATTTACACACGCAGATGATGATATCTGACACAGGAGCGCTTATCAGACCAAACAAACCATTCGTCTCCTTTATAAAGCAGATAGCTAGGAGACGGTGTTTGCCATGCAGTAAACATCGCTCGTGTTTATCTTGTCGCTAGGCTATTACCAAAAAAGAAGAGAAGTAAAACGTTTTCAAAAATGAATTATTGAGCTTGTTTGCCCTTCCCTCCATCACAGAGGACAACAACACTAGAGTCCTGTTTGAGAGAGTCCTGATGTCCGGCAGTCTTTCCCCTGAGAAATCTGGGTTAGTGGGATTTTATTGATAATTTTTTTTTCTCGCAAATATACCATCTATTTCTTTTAATTTGCTGTTAAATATTCCTAACTATCTGCTAGGCTTTTGACGCTTTATAATTGCTCAAGTCCGAGTTATTTTTCAACCCTGGACTAACACTCATTAACATTTAATGTTTCACACAAGCTACGTTTCAATGCAACTAAATAATCTGTTTGTAAATGAATCGATGGCTCAGTCAGATTGAAAAGAGGTCGACAGCTCAATCTGAATGAAATTTCACTCGGATTGGAAGGAGTGGTGTAAACCTGAAATAATCTGATTGATAGGAAAAAATGAAGCAAGGAAATGTTTCAGTCTGACTTTTCGCAATTGGATTCAATAATACCTTGTGAATTTGCGATACCATGCCCAATGCTTTGACACATATGTTTATGTACATTTTACAACTTACAAGATGTGCAAACAAATACAGTTGTGCTCGTAAGTTTACATACCCCTTGCAGAATGTGCAGGATGTTAATAATTGAAACAAAATATTTTTATATAATAATTTTTCAAATATTGCTTTGGCCTTTTAATGTTTAATCTAAACCTTCTAACTTGATCTTCCAGGCCACATCTCAACACCCAATCAACAACCGATGTGTAGAACCAATCCCTGCCCTACATTTTTTATTTTTATTTTTTTTCAATAATTTGTTACACTTAGATGTATGCCACAATATAGAAGAAAACATCTCTCACTAATTCCATTTCGTTGCGACTTTAACCCAGGGTTAAATGTAATGTGAAAAGGATAATATTCCTGATGTTAACGTGTGATTTTTGGTGTAACAGGGAAATCTGGGCGCGCTTCTTGGCCTTTGAAAGCAACATTGGAGACTTGACAATTCTGACTTTTTTTTTCTTAGAATTTTTGAGTTTACATCTTAGAATTGTTTTTTGTTTGTTTGTTTCTGCCACAATAAAAAAAAATGTAAAGGTAATTGCAACTGTTTATCTCAAAGTTTGGCCTTTTCTTCTCAGATTTGTGATTTTATTTATCTCAATTCTGAGTTTATATCTCAATTAATAATAAGTCACAATTGTGAGAGAAAAAGTTTGCGAAATACATGTCAATAGATCATTCCCAGTTGTGCAATTCTTACTTTGAGGTGATTGTGTGCATTGCTAAGTTTGGTGACGTGTCCTCCTGACAGCTCCCGGCCTGCATCCTGTTCCTGGAGGAGTGTTTCCTGTCCCTACAACTGCTGTCATCCTCATGAAGCTGCTGCCTCCTCCCAGCTGTTTTACAGTCAGTTCAACACCTCTTCTTCTTTTAAATGCTTCAGACTAAACTGTAGCATGTCAGATAAGATATCCTCAAGATATTTAAACATAAGCGTCAAGACAGTGTGATCATGTGTGTGTGTGTGTGTTTTTAGGGTCCCTTTGTGCAGGTTGATGAGCTGATGGAGTCTCTCAGAAGATGTGTATTACCAGAGAGTAAGTATCACAGAATATCATCATATGATCTCCGATATCTCACTCCATGGTTTCATTCGTTCTAATTCATTCTCATTTCAGTAATACAGGGACGTCTGTTGTACTAAACAATTTGTTGTTGTTGTTGTTGAAAGAAATGAATATTTTTATCCAGCAGTGATGCATTAAATTGATAAACTGTTTTCTACTTTAACAATGAATGTTTCTTGAGCAGCAAATAATATTAGAATGATTTCTGAAGGATCATGTGACACTAAAGACTGGAGTAATGATGCTGAAAATTCAGCTTTGCATCACAGGAATAAATTGCATATTTAAATATATGAGAACAGAAAATAGTTCTTTTAAATTGTAATAACAGTTTTTACTGCATTTTTGATCAAATAAATGCAGCCTTGATGAGCAGAAGACTTTTTGAAAACATTGAAAAATCTTACCAATAAAATATTTTGAACGGTGGTAATATAATAATATTATATACTAAAAATACATTTTGGAATTATAGTAATGAGAATAGAAAGTGGCTTAATTAACAACAAATAAAGGTAATATAATGTGGTTCTTATTACTTTTGATAGATTCTCATTATTAGTAAAAATTGTTAAAGCTATTATTATTTAAAAAGAAAATGTAGTTAAAAGATATCAGAATAATTACACATTTCACTCTTTAATTAAATTTTTCGGCATTGAAGTAACAAAACGTAAGGGTGATTAATGTTTTAGGGATAAATGTGATGCATTCTTTCAAGGTTTTGTGAGATTCACACGTTCATGATCTATAAAGCTTGCGCTCTCGTTCTCTCTCTAGCGGTAGATGCTGCTGTAGAGTTGATCACTGGGAAGCAGTTCGAGACGAGCAGCGAAGGAAACGGACCTGTGGAAAACCACGCTGTGGCAAACAAGTCCTTGAAAAGGCCTAACGCTGATTCAGACGAGGAGGAAGACAAAGGATCGATCGCACCTCCCATCCACGACATCTATCGAGCGCGGCAGCAGAAGAGGATCCGATGAGCCGACCGAAACACACACACACACACCTGAACAACACAGAGACAATTAAACCCGCATCCAGCCCACTGACTCCAGCTTCCACCCTGGTTTACTGTGAAGCCTGCACTCCCACAGCGATCACAAACCATCGCTCATCTCCATTTGGTTCAGTGCTTTCAAAGTTTCTTTTTAACAGTTTTATTTTTTAAAACTGGGTGGTTTATACTGTAAAAAGTTTTTATTCTTGTTTGCCTCATAGTTCTGAACTTGCCATGTGTAGTTGCTGGTGATGGAAGAGTTGAATTAATTTTGTAGTGAACTGAGGATCACACACAACTTGCTTCCAATAAAGCAAAATGATAAAAGTGCTTGTGTCGTGTGTGTTACTTCACTGTCCGGCAGTACCAGATAAATCTGTGATCTCTGAAACGAATGTCGGAGCATTTGTGCTCACCACTAGGATGCACTATAGTGCAGTCAGTGGATATCTTTATACTACAGTAAGTACACCAGAGCAGTGGGTTTCAAACTTGTTCCTGGGGACCCACAGCTCTGCACATTTTGCATGTCTACCTAATTTACACACCTGATTAAGATCATCAGCTCATTACTCGCCAAAACCGCGCATTTTGACATAATTGTGTGTGTTCTCGTCCGTTGAAGAGCTACTGGTGAGCTGTCTAAAGCGGCTCAGTGTATAAGTTACAGCCGAACGTGAAGCCTTTCAAACTATACTTCACTGCACCGTTTCTGCGGCGTAACCCCAGGCATGTGTCGCCGCATTCTCGAGTTATGAAGAATAAAGAAGGAAGAAGAAAGAATTTTATTCGCTTGCGTCAGCAACAGTAAATCTCTTTAAAAACTGGCTGTTGTTTTCACTTCATTGCATTGTTATAATTCGTTAAAGGGGTCATATGATGCGATTTCACCTAATTTACACACCTGATTAAGATCATCAGCTCATTAGGAAAGAGCTCCATGAACTCAAATGAGTGTGTCAGATAAGGGAGACATGCACAATGTGCAGAGCAGTGGGTCTCGAGGAACAGGATTGAAAACCACTGCACCAGAGCACATCAGTTTGAGGACAATTGTAAGGACCTAGATGTGATTTTCACACAAATATCTCCAGGTCATGTTTTACTTCAAAATCAGAAAAAACATATTTAGCATAAACTGAATGCAAGCTGTTTTAGCACAATTACATTTGTTGCATTTCATATACAGTATATATATATATATATATTGTTTTTTTTGTTTTTTTTTCAGAACAAACATCAATGAAGCATCCTTCCCCCCTCAAATTCTCATTTATTTTTTGCTGTAAATGTTTAATTGTTGTGGAACAAAGTGTCATAATTCACATTTGTTCCACAACAATTACACATTTTCAGCACATTTACAGTAAAAAATAAATAATATATATATATATATATATATACAGGGCCTAAAACTAACTTTTTGCAGTCTTCAAATCTTGAAGGTTCTGTCGGCCTCTTCTATGAACTCTGATCTTTAGTTCTTTCCATAGATTTTTTAATTTTGGTCTCATTGGACCAGACTATATTCTCAGTATTCCACAGGCTTGTCTAAATGTGGTACAGCAAACTTAAAACGAGCTTCAACATGCTTTTTCTTCAGCAATGGAGTCTTGCGTGGTGAGCGTGGGACGTCTGAACTTACTGGCCCTGATTATACTGAGCACATGTATTTTCAAGTTTATATTCCACAGTTTAGGTTAAAAATATTCAAATGAGAGAAATGAATTGGAAGTACCAAGTAAATTCTACATAGGTTGTATGATAGAGCTGGCATATTATGGTTATATGTCTTTAAATTATTTGTAATCTCAACAAAGCCTTTGACCTTGTTGAACTCGAAGCAGTTTGGACTTTTTTTGTAACCTATTTTTTTATTTTAAAGTAGGGTGACCATCCGGGCCATTTTTACGGGACGCACCCTTGCCAGGATTTCTATAGGCCTATTGCCTAAAATATCCAGGTTTTGGCTGTTAGACCTTCTCGCGCAATCGACGATTGGTCGATTATGTACTATACCTGCATGTTATTGGTCAAACTACTTTGGCTGTTTTAGGCAATATAAAAATCCTGACCAGAACGTGTCCCGTATATATGGCCACCCTATTTTTAAGACATATTTCTGTTTCTCTGAAGTGTTCGAATTTATAGGTAGGATTGAGTTTTGTGGTCTAATGCCCGGTTCAGACTACACTATTTTAGCCCGATTTTGCCACGATTTGCTTGAAAGAATGTGTTTTTTTTGGGCAGTAAGTGGTAGTAATATCATAATTTTGATAAAGAATAGAAAAAATGTGTTAATTGTCCAACAAATCTCATTCTCCATCAATACAGACATAACAGTGGTATAAATATATACATATTTACAATACTTTTTACATATCATACATATATAATATAAAATTAACTGAAGATCTTTAAATATAAACACTGGATATTCTGTTGCCAAAATATTGCACGAATATTTCAGGATGTCCTTTGTAGAACTGTCCGAGCAGACGGCGCTTCTCTTTCAGAGAGAGCTTCGAGTTCTCGTGAATAGTTTTCAGTAACGTCCACAGCTCCTCTCTTGTAGTTTTCTGAACTGTTTCCAGGTAATCTTTTCCAGTCAGACGTCGACAGTACGTTGTTCCTAAGAGAGTGGAGATTTGAAATGTATTTTCTTAGAAAATCAAGGATCGTACATTATAAGCCGTGTTTTATTTACAAATAAGGCTCACAAACATCTACTATGATAAGACTGCGGTGATGCTTTACAATAATGTTAACATGAACTAACAATGATAGATACTTCGAAAGCATCTATTCATCTCAGTTAATGTCAGTTTCAACATTTACTAATACATTATTAAAATCAAAAGTTGTATCTGTTAGTATTATGTAATGGACCGGACCTAATATTAAGAATAAACAGCTCTTTTTTTATTAACTAAAGTTAACAAAGATACAAAAAAATAATAATAATAATACAGTAACAAATATATTGCTCATTGTTTGTTAATGTTAGGTAATAAGTGTTACCAAGGTTTTTGATTTAATCAATCAGTTTTATTACCTTGATTACTTGGTAATTCAGGATGTTTCATAAAAGTAACCAGCATACTTTATTTTTTGTAAGGATTTGTTGTATTATGTAATGGACCGGACCTAATATTAAGAATAAACAGCTCTTTTTTTATTAACTAAAGTTAACAAAGATACAAAAAAAAAAAAATAATAATACAGTAACAAATATATTGCTCATTGTTTCTTAATGTTAGGTAATAAGTGTTACCAAGGTTTTTGATTTAATCAATCAGTTTTATTACCTTGATTACTTGGTAATTCAGGATGTTTCATAAAAGTAACCAGCATACTTTATTTTTTGTAAGGATTTGTTTGTCAAATTATGTGCGTACACTTGATATATGGCTAAATTCTTTTATTTTTAAACTTGAATGATTCAGCATGTATTCTTTACATGCTTTCATATACGCTGTATTACAGTATAGTTATATATCGAGTACTTTAAAAAATATATATTTTCAATTTAGCTTGTTTAATTTCATTTTATTTTAATTATTTTATTTTATTGTTATTTATTTATTTTAGGTTGAGGTGGAGTGGGAACAATATTTTTTTTCTATTCTCCTGTATTTTCATCCTGTTATTACTGTAAATGTTGAATAAAAAAAAAAAAGTAACCAGCATGAAAGACCTTTCTCGTGTATTTTACATATATTTGTAGATTTACCTGTGATGAGATCAGGATCTGTTCCTTTGATGATACTGGCCAGTTTATCACTTACAAGTTTGTGCAATGTGACGGGAATCTAGAGCAAAAACACAGTCAAATTATTACAAATGCTGTCAGTTCACTTCAGGCACACAAACACAATTTTATGAGAGAACCATGACCTGAATTATTCACAAGGCAAATTAATGTCTCATTTTAAAACACAAGGACTATTACAATTGTTATATATGCTGATATAAACAATCATTCGAAACTTTGGGCCGTCTCTTCTGCTCACCAAGGCTGCATTTATTTGATCAAAAATACAGTAAAAACAGTAATATTTTGAAATATTATTACAGTTTAAAATACCTGTTTTCTATTTGAATACATTTTCAAATGCAATTTATTCCTGTGATGCAAAGCTGAATTTTCAGCATCATGAATCCAGTCTTCAGTGTCACATGATCCTTCAGAAATCATTCTAATATGCGGATTTGCTTATTACTACCAACACTGAAAACGGTTTTTGCTGCTTAATGTTTGTGGAATCCATTATACTTTTTTTCAGGATTCTTTGATGAATTTAAAGTTCAATAGAATGGCATTTCTTACAGACCCCAAACCTTTGCACAGTCGTATATGTCTAACTGTATGTCATTAACAGTGTTTTTAGAGGCCAGTCTGAGCTGCTGGCTCACCTTGAAGAGGTCGTGGTGGTTGTCCATCATGAAAAGAACCAGAAGATCAACCTTCCCCTTGGCTAGTTTAGTCCCATACACAATAGCATTGGAGAACGCCCTCTTCACTGCCATTCTGTTCTCTATCTACAGAACAAAACAAACAAACAGCTTGTCAAGTTTCTGTAGGGATGTAGGAATGGCATTTCTGTAGGTGTAATAAATGATTTTCAGGCAAAAGCAGAAAAGAGGCTGTTATTTAATTCAGTGTCTTTTCACAAGCATGGCAATTGCAAAGCTCACTTTAGCTTCTGCTTTTAACAATGACACTTTTGTGTGATAGAAACACTGTCGTACTGTGCACTGGTCTGATTTCGCAGCAAACATACTGGAAGATCTGCAGCAGTTTCAGTGCAGACACTGTATCGATTTTTCCATATTTTTCAAATGATTTTTCATTTTTCAAATGATCTCCAAACACTATGTCATTTAAAAATACACCAGCACTTCATATCATCCATTACTGGTTTTACAAATGTGACCCTGGACCACAAAACCAGTCTTAAGTGTCAATTTACTTGCATGAGCATAAAACCACACACTCAAACAGTATTTCTCAGTCTCCACTAGACGCCAGATTATTCGTACCTCTTTGTGTAGTTTGATCTCCTGAGGGCCGGCGGCGAGGGCCATAAAGCGCAGTAACCTGCGGAGCTCCTCTCTACTGCGTGAATCCTGCAGCTTCAGACAGAGCTGCAGAGACTCCAGCGCCTGCTCCCGCTTCCCATTCACTGCACACACGCAGAAGAATATAATAAAGTGATTTGTGACCAATTTTAAACAACATTCCAGTGGCCTGTATAGTCAGTGTTGGGGAGTAACTAGTTACATGTAATGGTAATTTAATTACAAAAATGTAACTGTAATCTGTTACAGTTACTGCAAAAAATGTGTAACTTGTAATCTATAACCTATTACATGTCCAAAGTAACCTTCCTAACACTGTCTGTAGTACATTGCTAGGATGTTATGTATGGTTGTTAATAATGCTGGGTGATATTGGTAAACCGGTTTGAATTACGCACACGGTATGATTTCTAAAAAAACTGACATACAACTGGCTAAGCAACGTAGACAGTGTCGTGAATTGAGAGGAGATACTTGTTAACTGCATACACTTCTGACTAATGGTTATAGTACCATTAATAACACAACTAATTCCTTAAAGGGATAGTTCACCCAAAAATGAAAATGTGATGTTTATCTGCTTACCCCCAGGGCTGAACACTAAGAGGAGAAAATACTGTAGCAGGCAGAGCAAAACACTGATTATGACACACGAAATATTGGAAGAAAATCCTGAATTGGGGGTGAGGGGTGATATGAACTGACTGTCTTCAGAAAAGTTTAGATGGTATTCTTACCTCCACATAAAGCATATTAATGTTTACAGCGGTAATAAAGGAAACGCTGTATCACTGCTGTTCCATAAGCGCCACCTGCTGTCAGTGAGTGAATTTGCGTTCTCACTCAGCCCGTCTGCTGTTTTTATTTCGTGCAGATTTTATGCAGTATAATTTCACGAAGCTAAGGTCGGACCGTTCTGTTTTTGCTGTAAATTTTGAAATGATTCAATCTAATTAGCATCAAAAACGGCTCGTACAATATGTAGCATGTTTGTTTGGATCATGATTAAAATGCAGTGGTTCTGCAACTGTTTCATGCAATCGTATTCATATAAGGCATAGTCAGGGAAAAACCATGATAAACCGTGAAGCTGTCAGAAACCTTAAAAAAAAAAAACACACGATACAGATTTTTGGTCAAACTGCCCAGCACTAGCTAAGTGGTCTATAAGGTAGTGCTATTGGTTTTCAGCAACTAGATTTGATCCTGTAGCACAAACATTTCAAAAAGCACCTCCTTTATATTTGTTTAGAACTGTTTTGGCTTGCAAACAGTGCTTGATATATGCATATTTCACTCCTGATTCAGATTAGATTACTTTTTTAATTGGAGAAAGCAATATTATGAATAAAGGACTCATATTTTTGCCAAAAGCAATGATTTAAAGTTATAACACCTTGATGGATTTGTTTCTTATAAACAGGCAGCTTTTTGCTTTAGAAGATGTTAACTGGTGGACTGGAGTGGTGTGGATTACTTGTGGATTATTGTGATGTTTTTATCAGTTGTTTGGACTCTCAATCTGACGGCACCCATTCACTGCAGAGGATCCATTTTTGTGAGCAAGTGATGCAATGATACATTTCTCCAAATTCATCTACATCTTGTATGGTCTGAGGATGAGTACATTTTCAGCACATTTTTATTTTTGAGGGAATTATTAGATTAAGTCTGACTTGGTTCAAAAGCACTCTTAAATTCTACTAACTGCTAATTGCATTTAATATAAATTAGTTGCATTTAGTTATTGCAACTAAGTGTCCAAAAACATTACATTCAGTTCATGCAAGTATATTCTTTTAATGTAAATTATTACGTAATAACAAGTATGCTAAAATATACTTCATCTTCACAGGGGCCACTAATAAGCCAAGTTTCATTTCATATAAAAGTCAGGTCAAGCTAACATATAGCGGACTGATCTCTCACCAAGCAGCTCGGAGACGCCTGAGTGGATGTCAAAGACGTGGTTGCTGAGCAGCGGTGGGTAGTCAGACTGGCCGTAGTGCTGAACGAGGACTCCGTAGAGGAGCTGCTTGTACTGGGACGTCTCCTCCGCACACTTGGCCAGTCCTCGGCTCACCTCCACCACCAACTGATCAGGAAGAAACTCCAGACAGTCCACAGCCGCTGACAACCAGCTGTCTGCTCTGTTAATGAGATGAAAAAGGAAAGAAAATGATGCAAAGATAACACAGAATCAATGAAAAGCACAGCCATCTAAAATACACAACACG
>NW_015644168.1:268462-296892 GCF_001515625.1 Sinocyclocheilus rhinocerous
TCGTCACGAGCCGCAGGGTTTAATTTGGATTTGTCTGTGCATGTTTTTTTTACTCTCATAGATTTTGTTACCATTGCCATGCATTATACGACTGATAGACTGCAACGGCTGGAGTTAAAAATCTCCGTTTGTGTTCTACTGAAGAAACAAAGTCACCTACATCTTGGATGCCCTGGAGGTAAGCAGATAAACATCAAAGTTTCATTTTTGGGTGAACTATCCCTTTAACGGGGCAAATAAACAAACTGCAAACGACACTGAAGATGAACACTAAGAGGAGAAAATACTGTAGCAGGCAGAGCAAAACACTGATTATGACACACGAAGTATTGGAAGAAAATCCTGAATTGGGGGTGAGGGGTGATATGAACTGACTGTCTTCAGAAAAGTTTAGATGGTATTCTTACCTCCACATAAAGCATATTAATGTTTACAGCGGTAATAAAGGAAACGCTGTATCACTGCTGTTCCATAAGCGCCACCTGCTGTCAGTGAGTGAATTTGCGTTCTCACTCAGCCCGTCTGCTGTTTTTATTTCGTGCAGATTTTATGCAGTATAATTTCACGAAGCTAAGGTCGGACCGTTCTGTTTTTGCTGTAAATTTTGAAATGATTCAATCTAATTAGCATCAAAAACGGCTCGTACAATATGTAGCATGTTTGTTTGGATCATGATTAAAATGCAGTGGTTCTGCAACTGTTTCATGCAATCGTATTCATATAAGGCATAGTCAGGGAAAAACCATGATAAACCGTGAAGCTGTCAGAAACCTTAAAAAAAAAAAACACACGATACAGATTTTTGGTCAAACTGCCCAGCACTAGCTAAGTGGTCTATAAGGTAGTGCTATTGGTTTTCAGCAACTAGATTTGATCCTGTAGCACAAACATTTCAAAAAGCACCTCCTTTATATTTGTTTAGAACTGTTTTGGCTTGCAAACAGTGCTTGATATATGCATATTTCACTCCTGATTCAGATTAGATTACTTTTTTAATTGGAGAAAGCAATATTATGAATAAAGGACTCATATTTTTGCCAAAAGCAATGATTTAAAGTTATAACACCTTGATGGATTTGTTTCTTATAAACAGGCAGCTTTTTGCTTTAGAAGATGTTAACTGGTGGACTGGAGTGGTGTGGATTACTTGTGGATTATTGTGATGTTTTTATCAGTTGTTTGGACTCTCAATCTGACGGCACCCATTCACTGCAGAGGATCAATTTTTGTGAGCAAGTGATGCAATGATACATTTCTCCAAATTCATCTACATCTTGTATGGTCTGAGGATGAGTACATTTTCAGCACATTTTTATTTTTGAGGGAATTATTAGATTAAGTCTGACTTGGTTCAAAAGCACTCTTAAATTCTACTAACTGCTAATTGCATTTAATATAAATTAGTTGCATTTAGTTATTGCAACTAAGTGTCCAAAAACATTACATTCAGTTCATGCAAGTATATTCTTTTAATGTAAATTATTACGTAATAACAAGTATGCTAAAATATACTTCATCTTCACAGGGGCCACTAATAAGCCAAGTTTCATTTCATATAAATGTCAGGTCAAGCTAACATATAGCGGACTGATCTCTTACCAAGCAGCTCGGAGACGCCTGAGTGGATGTCAAAGACGTGGTTGCTGAGCAGCGGTGGGTAGTCCGACTGGCCGTAGTGCTGAACAAGGACTCCGTAGAGGAGCTGCTTATACTGGGACGTCTCCTCCGCACACTTGGCCAGTCCTCGGCTCACCTCCACCACCAACTGATCAGGAAGAAACTCCAGACAGTCCACAGCCGCTGACAACCAGCTATCTGCTCTGTTAATGAGATGAAAAAGGAAAGAAAATGATGCAAAGATAACACAGAATCAATGAAAAGCACAGCCATCTAAAATACACAACACTTAAAAGGCAAGGACAGAATAAATAAATGAGAAGATGTAAGTTCACCAAGAGATTTCCTTCATCAGAATGTGTGTGGAAAAAAGGGAGTTTCTTGAACATGAGTGGGAGAAAACAACATGCCCCACGGTTTGGGTTCAAACAGAACTATTACATAACGACCTGGGCTGCGTTTCCCAAAAGCTTCGTAAGCCTAAGAAGTTCGTAAAAACGATCGTACGACTGATCTTAATATTACGGTCTGTTTCCCAAAAGCATCGTAACTTAAGTAGCACTTGAAAATCATTGATTATAATATAAGGATTTGATTGTACTTTATTGTACACTTTATTACTTGTTTTTAAAAAAAAAATTTTTTAATGAATTTATTTACTTGTATACTTTATATTTCTCTTTGAGTCAATGTAAGTCTGAGATTAATACAACATTTCTGGAGAAGGATATTTTTTAACTCCGCACTTTTGCATTGGGGTGTGGCGAGCACAACTTAAATGTAAAACTCTAGCTTTGTCACGGCAACTCTAAAACACCCCAGAATAAAAAGGAGAGTTCAACAAACAGAGATAGAGCATGATATGGAAATAATCAGCATACTGAGCCTCGCTGAAGGCCTTGAGGATCTCACGGTCCAGGTAGCTGCTGGTGTAGAGGAGGGCTGGGTCGCTGTCTGGGTCGCTGTCCATGCTGTGGAGGGGCGGGCGAGGGCTCTCTCGGCCCTCCAACAGGCTCTCCAGAAGCGGCAGCTCAATCAGCTGTAGGAGCCTTAGTATCGCCTGCTGCCGCCATATTTCATCCATCACTGACACAGACACAGTCACGACACACGTCAGCTTTAATACTTTTATGACAGATTTTATGGCAAATTTGTCAAACATATTTCAAATAGCGTTTCATGACATTATACAAAGCATGCATATATTTCCAAACAAAACATACATTCCTGTGATAACCCCAGATTCATCATCTGTGGTGTGATGGTTGTGTTCATGTTCAGATTTCCCAAAACATCCTCCAGAGACTTATCCGTTTTGACAGGTGAGTTGTTTGAATACACAGAATCTTCTTTCCTAATAATCAGACAATAGTAATGAGGATGTCATATGTCTGAAACAGTTTCCAATCTATGAAGGATCAAGCTGAACAAGTTTCATGCATTCTTGTAGGAATCACCAAATAAGGATTTTTATTCCATGATTCACTGTGATGTTGACATTTCATGGGCATTTAAAGAGAATTGGCTTTTAATAGCAACCTGAGGTATTTCATAGTATACAATCTCAAAGGAAAAACAATTCCGAGAAAATTTCAAGCATTCTGTAAGATCTCTGTGCAACTAAAAACAAGTAAACGATTAACTAGTTTTGCGAGGTTTTACCAGCACTTGTATCTTAGTAGGTGACCTACTGTAAATGGAAACACAATGAGCTTTTCTGCATGTTTTCCACACATTTTGTTATCTGCCACAAATTTGTTCTCCCAAAAATGAACATTCTGTTATAATTCAGTGTGACAGGAATTTTTTTAAAATCCAAAATATTTTTAAATCCACTTAAATGACACAAGGATGCAAAATCACCATAAAAGCATCATAAAATTAGTCTATATGATTTGTGCGATATAATCCAAGTGTTCAAATGTCAATAATCACGTTAATCAATCAGTCAAGTTACTTTCTGAAGTTATTCACTGAAACTTTTGACTTCATACATAAGAGTTCATGAGAGAAGTAGTGATGCACAATCATTTTAAGTCAAATCTTTTCAGTCATCATGAATTCAAATGATCACGTTCATGAATGATTCCTTCACAAACCAGACTGATCTGATTTGGTTAGGAAGATTATCAATGAATAACGACTCACACAAATGATTTACATTTTAAAAATAACTTGGAATTGTATATGGACTAGTGCTGGGCGGTATGACCAAAAATTTATATCACAGTATTTTACAAAATTATACCGGTTTCACGGTACATGACGGTATTTTTTTTTCATGCATGACCGGGTGTTAACCATATTTTCCGTGTGAGACGCGGGAGCTGATGGCAGGGGCGGTGCATATTTGTGGTGGTCAATGTGGATATTGTGGATGAGTTCTTCTGTGTCATCACGTTCTATTAGTTCTACAGCTTCAGTTTCGGAACTTTCACGCTTAGTAACACATACAGCTGTTCCCTCACCACAGTGCAACAGTGAAAAGGGACCCCTTTCAAACAGTGTCGCGTTCCGAACGTTGTATAAGCGACATACTGATTTAGTATTTAGTATTGCAGTATTTTAAAAATTCATATCATAACAAAAATAAACACCGGTATTCGGTATGAACCTGTATACCACCCAGCACTAATATGGACCACTTTTATGATCATTTTAGAAGCTTGAAAGCCTCATTCCCCATTCATTGTAATTGCATGGAAAAGAGCAGCCAGCACAGTCTTCAAAATTTCTCCTTTTATGTTTCACAGATGAAATAAGGTCCTACAGGTCTGAAATGTCCACAGTCTTTTAGAGAAAGCATTAGGAAGAAGGTCTACAACCTCTACAAGTTCTTTATATTTTCTGATTATTCACTGAACAAAGGCGATTTGACCTACCTTTCGTAGGGGGGACAGTTTGTGTTCCTCTGTATGCTGAAAGAGTTGTATCCACTCTCAATGGTCTCTGAGCTTGATGCGCTTGGGGTCGGTCTGTTTAGAAACCTGTAAAGACTACAGCTGCTGTCCTCAAACTTGGCTTGCCTCTTTTCTTTCCCAAACACCTTAGTGTCCACCGCCTCAAAGACTCTGGCCTCCATGAGGGCCTGGCAGAGGCGGACCGCTTTGGAACGAGGCACCTCGGCGTCTCCGCAGAACTTGCTCTGAATGATGTGAGCCAGAACCACGTCGGCAGCCTCAGAGCCCAGAAAGCAGTCATGGTAGATCTTCAGATTGTGGCGTCTCCTCTTCACCTCCACCTGCGTCTGAAGGTTGTTGATGATGTTCGTCCAGATGTACGTGGCTCGGAATGGCTTCCCAGCCATCCCTGTCTCTGTCGAGAGATGGACTGCATGAGAAACGCCAGAATAATGATCTCAGCCTGCATTCTTGTGTTTCTGATTTCCCACACATTAAATAAATCTAGCTTTTGACTGAAAGGAGATGGCTTTAAAAACTGTGGACACAAACTAGGCATTCCATGCCAATATTGCTCAGTTTTGCATTTCTAAATCAATTATAAGAATAAAATTACACATAGGATTTGGCGCTGTCTGTTATTAATACTGGAACAAGTCTACAAAATGAAGCTTCTTCAGACTTCTGAAACTGGACCAAGAGGTTTCAGCTTACCCATATTTAATTTGAGCTCTTTATCATTATAATCATCTTGACAGTTGCAGAACATGAAGTTTCCCATGTTTTGCTCTCACGGCTGTAACGCTGGACTAAAGAAAGCTTTTACAGATCCTACTTCCAACACAAAGAGCATCCGCTGCCAAGATCAATACTGTACCTCATAAGCCTTATAAATGACACCGGGGGAGGATGATCATTTCTCGCAAGAAGTGTTTCCTGCTGAATCTTATGTGCAGCTCTGAAGTAATGATGAAGGTCTAAATGACCCATCAGGGATCAGGATATTTACTAGGGGTGGCTATGAATGTTGTGATTACATAGAGACGCACCCCAGTCTTCAATGAAGGCTCTGCGTCAAGTGGACAACAGCTGGCTGCGATATAAAAGATTCTCTCTAGACTGTGGTTCAAGAGTTTTGCTGGGAAATCTGAGATGCAGCGAACAGCAGATTAATGCTAGCTGTGTGAATGTACAATATAGTCATTGTTTGCCCCTCTAAAAAACAAGTACTTTTTAGCATATTTTTGAAATGAGTACTTATTACAGAAATAGACTAAAATAGAAGTAATTTGCAATTGAATGAAATGTATTATAGTTTAAAGTTGTACTGAATTAGTTGAACATAAGCTTTTTTGAGCCACTTAAATAGGACTTATGCACCTCTTTATATGTAATTTCATAATTACTTATATTGAAATATATGCCGAATGTACCGACAAGTATTTATTACAAACTAATATATATTTTAAAGGGGTCATATGATGTTGCTAAAAAGAACATTATTTTGTGTATTTGGTGTAATGAAATGTGTTTATGCGGTTTAAGGTCCAAAAAACACATTATTTTCCACAATGTCATGTATTTTTAAAATATATTTATAATCATTTGTAATGATGAATCTCTAATTTAGTACATTTAAAATATATTAACTTTAAAAGTAACATCAAATAACAGTTAAAATTGCACTTAGAGAAACATCAATTAAGGCGTTACGCTTTAGTATGTTAGTTAACACATCAAATTGTGTATTTAAATCATGACAAAAGATTGCTTTAAAATGCACTTAGATAAAAATTTTAATTTGACTATTACAAAGCACTTTTTAAACGTGTACTTAAGTGTGTTAACTTAAGAGGTTATAAAATGTACTCTTTTTAAGTACCTTTAGTTGGCATTTTATTTCTTTAGCATTATGCATTTTATTTTATTAGCATTATAGTATCTACATGTAGTTTCATCTAGAAGTACAGTTCTTTTTCACAAGGGTGAGTATAACTGTTTTTACACCTAACAAGCAAATGAGCAAATCTGGAAAAGCTGTATTTATCAAGCCAGAAACTAAAAAAACTCATTTAGTTTCTTTCCAAATGGCTAGATTTGACTAAACTCATCAGATTCATCCCTCCATCTGATAAACTAGTTGATAAGGAAACGTCCTTGTTATGGTCACATCATGTAGGCTTTAGTTCATTTGCACACCACTGGTTGAACAACTGTATTAGTACTTGCTGAGATTTTGGTGTTAAGCGTTAACTATTTGAAATAATTTATTGCATATAAAAGTAACTGAACCTTACAAACAAGTACGATGCTAGTATACTACAGGAATGGAATGACAATACCATGGGACTTAGTTTAAATGAAATGTTTCTCGTAACACAATGTCATATGATGCTCCAAGAGAATTACCATGGTAAATATCCACGACAACATGCTTGAATCATGAAAAATGTCCTATCATGACATTTTGTTGTTGTTGTTGTTGATTTGTTAGTGTGCATGAATGATATCAGTGTAACAATATCATAATGCTTCAAATCTGAATCCAGTATCTGCAGAATACCCATTAGAGGAGTCACCATGGTGTTTGTCCCCATGGACAGAGAGCATCTGCTGGGATCACTCCTCTCATGATGGCCAGCACACACTGATGTGTTTGCCCAACACTCAGATAAATAACCGCAGAGGGAGAACACCTCATGATGGCACATCTACGCCAGGCTATTATTATGACACAGAATCATGTTGAAAACAACTTAGCACAAACTCTGCTAATTTGTCCTAAGTGTATAAGAGTTAGGTCCTAAGAGTACTAAGAGTTCTCTAGTTTGTCAAGCACAGACAAGCCAAATGCTTTTACCCTCTGGCTACTGTAAATGCAAAACCGCGTCTGAATAAAAACTTGAATGAAAATGTATTAAATATATATATATATTGAATACACCTCATAAATTGAATATTTTACCAATTACAGACAACAATCACAAGACAAATCTTAAATGTAAAGAAAAAAACATATAATTTCAGACATAAAAATGCAATAATATGCATATTTTAATCTTATTTAAGCTATTTTAGCATTTACACTTTAGTTAAAACGAAGTAGTCTATGCATTCAAATTGCAAATGTGCAAACACGAAATAAAATCAAAACAGCCAGTCGTACACGCAGAAATCTACCTGGAGGTCTGTGCATGTAGCTGGGGTTAGATCCGGTTGTGTCGCGCCGCTGCTGTATTGAAGTAAAGCATCTCCTTTGGTCTCGCGCTGCAAGCAGCTGATGTTCACACTCGCGCGCTCTGAACTCATCTACAGCCGCAGCCCGCGCGCTCTCTCCTCTCACACCCTCGCCGTGACGTCACGCGGGCAGTCGAGAGCTCGTTAGCATAATAATGAGTTCATTTACGCTCAAACAGTCACCGAAACTTGCAAATGATAAACAAGTACCACTAAATGTAAATCATGCATATATTATTTACATACATATACAAGAAATTTAGTAACCATGGTTCCCGCCAAAATACCACAACAGTTGGCATTTCTACAGTAAAACTGTGGTAACCCTTGTGAAAAAGAAGTGTTTAATTGTATTAACTGTGCACTTGTAGGGTACTTCAAATCTTATAAAAATATTTTTAAAAACTGTGCTTGCATACACTATAATATTAATGAAATAAAAAGATACTTTTATGACTTTCTTAACACACTTTTAAAAAGAACACTTTGTAATAATGTCAAACTAAAAGTTTTACTGTACATTTTCAATCATTACATTTTAATACTACATTTAATTTGATGTGCTGACTAACAAAACCACATGTAAAATATCTGATTATACATTCAAATTTTGTGTTAAATCGATATTTCATTTCAACACAGCTCTCACAGCATGGTGTGCGGTTTTAAATGACAATTCAGTTCTTAGAAAACTTGACTTGAAACACTGAAATGCACAAAGGGTCTGAAGTTCAAGGAATTTAGCCTGACCAGGATTTAGGTACTTAGAAATATTAACAGACTGTGGATAATAGGGGTTGAGAAAACTGTAATTGGATATGCATATGTAACGGAGGCCAGCGAGTAGGTGCTGTGCAGGTAAACCTCACTCCCCTGATCTCGAGAGATGCACTAGCGACTGACGCTAGTGGCTGCCCTCTTTAGCCTCCTTGTTCGTGCATCCGCTTCCCATGCCGGAGACCCGGGTTCGAGACCCACTTGGAATGAGAACGAGGTGTGGCGGTGAGGACCCGGGAGAGAGGGGTTACATTGGTGCCGTGACCCGGATGGGAGTGAGGTTTAGGGGGGTGAGTGTAACGGAGGGCCGGGTTCGAGACCCACTCGTAACGAGAATGAGGTGTGGCGGTGAGGACCCGGGATAGAGGGGTTACACATATTTAATGCATCACTTCCTACTTCACTGTCCTACTTCACCCGCCATGTAAATCATTGCCAATGACATTCCCATAAAAACCTTCAGATGGATTTTATGATCTTTAATGGACATCTTATGAAATGTTTAGTGGAATAATGTGAATAGAGCTGAATCCAGGAAGGAGAATTTGGTAACAACAATTTGAGAACAGTATAAGGCTGTTAAGCATGGATTTGACAAAGTGCATAAAAGTGAGAATGTGTCATTTTGGTGCAACATTCCAAATAAGAGATATCAAAAGTCCTGAGCCCATCAGCAATGTATCTTAACCAAAACCTAGTCCTGAGCATCAAAGGAAGAGTCCGTTTGGACTGTATTATTAGTGCGTAAGTGTCAGTGTTGAGATAGTAGCTAAACGCGGTAAAGAAACCAGTTAGACGGGGGAGGGATGGGATTTATCTAGAAAGTCCCTTTCTACGGCTCTTCCTCATGATGCTTTGTCAGAGATTCAGAGATGCCAAAGGATTGTAAGACAGAATTTGCCTCTCAATGCTATAGCTTTCACACTCTTCAGGGGGTCTCATTCACTCCTTTTTCCCAAGTCATTAGCCCTTTTACTGTCCCCCGGCCTCGGCCACGGAGCGCTTTTGCAGGATTCCAATACACACAAACACTCTGATTCAAACAGTATGTGCCAGTCAAACATCCACAATCTTCCACATACCTCCATGAATTTAACACTAATATTTTGTTATGAAAACTAGTCCATAAAGGACATACTTTCAGGGTTTGTTTGAGAGGTTTAGGGTAAGGTTTGAGATACTCAGTGTTGGGGAAAGTTACTTTTAAAAGTAATGCATTACAATATTGCGTTACTCCCTAAAAAAGTAACTAATTACGTTACTTAGTTACTTTTTATGGAAAGTACTGCATTACATTACTTTTGCGTTACGAGCATATGAGCAGGGCTTGATTGTTTTTAATATAAGAAGTTCTATTTATAGCAAATATAAAAGCCCTTTCACACCAACAAGTGTAATGAATAAACCTCAGGCTGAAGCAAAAGTAAATTCACGTCTGTACCGTAGAACGCAGGAGAAGAAACACTCTTCAGCAATACAAAAACAATGAAGCACAATTGTTAGTTTATCTAAAGTCATTTTTGCCTATTAGTATGGTTGAATTGGATCATCAAAGGTCAGCAGCAAAGAATTTGGTTAATAAAATGGGATTAGATACATTTGTGTTATTTAACATATTTAATTATTGCAGGTTTGCGTCATATTCTGAGTTTGCATTTCACTGTTTTAATTCATTTTGATGAATACTAAATCTGTTTTTTGTGAGTGGGATGAATTAATGCACATTCACATTTAGTCTAGAACTACAGTAACATCATGTTCACACAGCGCACACAACGCCTCTGTACTTCCGATTTCTCCCAATATGGGGACAGGAGACTTGTCAGTCAATAAATGGGAAAACAAAGTAACTGGCATTACTTTTTTGAAAAAGTAACTCAGATATTTTCTTGTAAATTAAAAAAGTAATGCGTTACTTTACTAGTTACTTGAAAAAAGTAATCTGATTACGTAACTCACATTACTTGTAATGAGTTACCCCCAACACTGGAGATACTATAGAAAGCTGTAAGAAAGTTGAAAAAAATGTGTTCACTTACCCAGTCAGAACAACAGACGATGAAAAGTTTCCAGAGTTGACCTCATGCATTGAATTAAACGTCTATAAAAACAAAATAAGCTCTTCTTAAAAGTTACGCTTCCAACCACTAAAAACACACGTGCGTCATCAGAACTGGTTCTGCTGCTTCTGCGTCCTCTTCATGAGCGGTGATGTTGTTGTGTAAACCTGTGTCACAGGTTAAAGCATTTTCTCTATACTCTTGAGTCGACACATTCCTACAGCTCAGGGTTAAATCATGCTGGAGAACCTGTCAGCAAGGTCATAGTACCTGGCTGTTGTTCCGGTTTTCTTATCAAGAACCCAGAGCCGCCTTCCCTTCCCCTAAACTGCCCATCTGAGCCCTTTATGGGTGCTTTATCACCTGGGCTTTATGGGAACACATGGGGTGTGATAAGCGATGGCATATTAAAGGGATAATTAATGATGACCAGGGTGTTACACTCGTTGCCACGTTTATTGGTCTGGTCATGTTTGACACATCACAGGACAGAAATGTCTCGAGGAATGTTTGAATCTCTTGAAGAACCAGCCAGCCCACATTTCCCCTAAAATCAAAATAATCTAAGAAGTAAATGGCACTCGACAATTAAGTCTTTTTGTGAAGACATTTTTGCACTATGACATGCTTTATGACATTTTTTTTCACAATTTTTTTGACAATAAGCCCCTCCCCCAATTCTCATTACTGCCATGCAAAAAAATCCTGTTGTCCTTACTGTAATAAAGCTAAAAATCTTATCTTATCTAATAATAAATTAAACATTTCATACTTTACAATTAAATATATAAACAGTAGTCAACATTTGAAGTGGATCAAAACCTTTCATCAAAGTTGTTCTAAAACCTAAAAGTGTTCTTGTGTTAGGACAACTTTGATGAATTTTTTTGATCCACTTCAAATGTTGACTACTGTATATGTGTGTGTGTGTATATATACACGCTATATATACACACTATATATAGATATATATATACACACACACACACACACACATATATATATATATATATGAGATGTGATAGAAATATGAGATATGTGATAGAAACGTAGACAGATACAGAGACAGAAAGAGAGATAGACAGACAGACAGACAGATATAGATAGATAGATAGATAGATAGACTGACAGTCACAGAAGGATAGACAGACAGATACATTACACAGATAGACAGATAGACCCAGAGAGACAGACAGACAGACAGATACATTAAAAAGACAGAGACAGATCAATAGAAAGACAGACATACAGAAGACAGACAGGCAGATAGATAGAAAGATAGAGAGACATACAGAAAAACAAACATACAGACAGACAGACAGACAGATAGATAGATGATAGGTACATAGATAGATAGATAGACAGATGATACATAGATAGATAGATAGATAGATAGATAGATATTTGCTCTTGATGGTTTTTGTGAGATTCACCCTGGTAAGTTTTATTAGACCTTTCAATGGACTTTTAAATTCTGACTTGGTCAAATCTAATCTTGTTAAAATGAAGCCAGTTAGGCTCTTGAAGTTCCTGTCTGTTGTACCGAGTATCTCCAGGATGGATGGTTAGCGGGTGGATTGTATCAGTTGCCCATCGATTGTCCCCATAAGCGAATTCCAGTCTCAGTGAAACCAGAACAATGAGTGGACCGGTGTCAAAGAGTCCTCTCAGCTCTGCTCCCACACTGCCCCAGCAGCACGTTCCTATCCATATTCATGTGTCTGAGACGTTTGGGACTGGACAAACATCCAGTTCTCCTAGCAATATGCAGCCTGGAATCTACTAACGCCCCTCACTAGATTGAACTCTACAGTGGCTTCCTTCATGACGGGCCATTTGTGGACATTGAGGTCTTTGTTTTCAGCCACAGAGATGTTCGATTTTGCGGCATTGTGGCTCGCAACAATCATATTTTATTCAACAGTCCACTGACCAGCCGTACTGAAGTCACACAGTTTTAGCCACACGACTGAATAGTTTTTCCATGATGCAACTACAGAGCAGCAAGGACACCCTTGTGAAAAAGAAATGTGCTTAATTGTACTGAATGTGCACTTGTAGTGTACTTAAAATCGTAAAAGCATATTTAAAAAAAGTATTCTTACAGATAATATAATATTACTGAAGTAAAAGGCCACTAAAGTACACTTAAAAGACACTTTCATGAGTTTCTTAACACACTTAAGTACACTTTTAAAAAGTGCACTTTAATAATGTCAAAATAGAAGTTTTACTTCAAAGCACATTTTAAATCATATTAATAATTTCATAGTGCTTTGAAGAAGTACACTTATTTCGATGCTGACTACCATACTAAAGCACATGTATTTTAAATGTATTAAATTGCATTACAAATGTAAAATTACAATTATTTTTAAGTACATTACATACAAGTTTCGATAGAAATGATGTTATGGCATATTTTAGTTTACCATAAATGCTTGTCAGTACATTCGGCAGTACACTTTATCCATATTTCAAAAGACAACAGAAGCAATTATGAAATTTCATATAAAGATGTGATGTCCTACTTAAGTGGGTTAAAAAGCACTCTTAAGTTCAGACAATTGCATTTAATATAAATTTGAACAATAACACATTTTTACTTGTGAATAACATGCAATTAAGCGTTCGAAAACATTACATTCAGTTCACACTTAAGTATATTATTTTAAATTATATTATTTGCTTAAGTTTCCTTCTTTTTCACAAGGGTATAGAGAAGTGTTAAGAGATTCTGATTATACTCTCGTAGAGCACATGCATGGAACACATATATTTTATATAATTATTTTTAATTCGAAAACATTACATGCAGTTCACACTTAAGTATATTATTTTAAATTATATTATTTGCTAAAGTTTCCTTCTTTTTCACAAGGGTATAGAGAAGTGTTAAGAGATTCTGATTATACTCTCGTAGAGCACATGCATGGAACACATATATTTTATATAATTATTTTTATAATTCATCTGATTTTGGACCCAAAGCGTAATTTTATTTGAATTTAGTTTGAATTAAATGGCATTTTGCTGACTAGATATAACCATTCCCTTTTGTAATGAAGCAAAATATCTAGAAGAAAAAAGTCAACAATATTTCTTAACCTGACCTGGTGTGGCATTCTAATTATGCATCAGATATCAGTACTGCAGAAGTGATGTTCTCGATTTGGTTGCTCTAAATTCCCAGACCACACAGACAATGCACTTCATCTTGTAAAGTTGTGTAAAACCAGGCTAAAGATTAACCTGCCTCTCCCAGTGGAGTTATGTCAGTATGCTAAGTGATAAATCACCGGTCACAACTTACTGTCCACTTAGAAATCTGCAGCATCACTGCAGGAAGAGGAACAAGGACAACAGACAAGACAAAAAAGAGATGTCACAGACTTCCGGTTTGAGGCTCATGTGGCAGAAACACTTTCGCTGCCACTGCCAGAGAGTCCTCCTATTTGAATCAACACAGCTGCTTGATGCATTTTGGTAAGGTCAAGGTGGAAGTTAGTCCTTGTATTTTGAGTTGTGATAATGTAGCCGAGTACTATTATTTTCAAATGTTTTTCTCGTTATGGTTCCCTGTTATCTAACATACACCATCAGACTTTGTTTTGCTACGTCAAGAACCCCTGTGATGGGGTTTCACTGATAGCAGGGAAATATGAAGTGGACTCAAATGTACAGACAAAACACAATGCTTAGTGACCATAAAATGCATACACTCTAATTTAAAGGGATAGTTCATAAAAATAAACATGCTGTCAGCATTTACTCACCCTCATGTAATTTTCAAACCTGTATGACTTTCTTTCATCTGCTGCGGAACACAAAAAAGATATTTTGAAGAATGTTGGTTACCAAACAGTTTCGATTACCATTGTATGGACAAAAACACTGAGACGTTACACAAAATATATTCTTTTATGTTCTACAGGATAAAGAAAGTCATTCAGATTTGGAACAACATGAAAGTGTGTAAATGATTTTGGACTATCACTTTATTTCATTTTGTGTAAGTACACTTAAAAAAAAATGCTTTCAAGATTTTACACTACAAGTGATTTTGGACTATCACATATGACCTCAAGTTAAAATGATAGATGTAGAGATTTTAGTTATGTAATATTTATAAAGGCCCGTTCACACCAAGAACGATAACTATAAAGATAACTATATTAGCGTCCACACCAGAAGACGATATCATCTGTTTATTCCAAGCGCACGCTTGTCTGCCGCTTTAAATTCTCGAGCTCGTCATAGCAGGATTGATTCTGATTGGCTGTCAATGTTTTGATCATTCATCAACTGGAAAAAATCGCTCTGAAAGTGATTCCAACGATATCGTTTTTCTGTGCCTTTATCGTTATAGCTGCGGTGTGGACTCAGCTATTCTTTAATATGGAGAACAATTTTTAAAACTATATCTTTATCGTTATCTTCCTTGGTGTGAACAGGCCTTAAGCCTAAATTTGCACTACAAACCTGTGCGTCTACAATTGCGATAATAAATTAAATTAAAATGATAATAAATACTACTTTGCAATATCAAGCAGCATAATGGACGGGTTTTATACAGTTGGAAGCACATTCAAGATAAAAATGGCTGCGTCCACTCCAACGTTAAAATGGTGAATGCAGTTTATATCACCTGAACAAGAACGCTGTTGTTTTTCCGAATGCATTGCTGTGTCGCAAACAAGTTGTCGAATAACTGCTTATATACAACAGTTCAATAAAAAATAAGTTATTACTAACATTTTTGACACAATGTTGTGAGTAACCTTTTTCGGTCCCACAACGAAAGCAGAATCGACAGGTGTGTTTCCGAGCAGCAAGACACACTAGCGGTGGTTCTTTCAACAATGATACACATTTATGAACAAAATCGGTTTAGTAAATAGTAAATAACTAAATGTTTCATTAAGCACCTTGCTTCATGTGTGAACAAATTAGTGAACATTTAATGACTCACTCACTCAGTCAGTCACTCGTCGCCACCTAATGGCGTAATGATGTAACGCGCACTAATGAGAAAAGGGATCGTATTCATTTTATAAGCCATTACGTGACAAAACTGCTATGAAAAGGTACTAAACAAATCAAAAGAGCTTTAAAATTAAACCAAGTTTCAGCCATCAAATGATGATCATTCATAAATGAAGTACTCACTCAAAGTTCTCATTGAATAGGAAATTTATTTTCACATGTCGGCAAAAACATTGTAGTGTGTGTAACAGCTACACCTGAAAAGCAAAAAACTAATCCAATGCTGTCGGCACAGTATTCGTTCCAAACTTGCAAAGTCACCAAATAAGGAACTTCCTATATGTTGTATACAAAGACATATAAATGTATGACCAATGACCACAAAAATACATCTATCTGTGAGATAAAACAACAAATGTTTTGAGGAAAAAAAGACAAGAGTATAAAGAGATTTTTACCTCAGAAAAAATATTTTAAGTAAATGTTTTTTATTACAACAAAATATCACAAAAGCGGTATTAGAATTGCACCAACTCTGTTTTAACAAACATAGTTTCAAAAGCACATGGGCTAAGTGTTCTATATTACGACATGAGATTCCAAGCTCTCTATACAAAATGTACATTTATCATATATAAATTTGGCGTTCAGATGTAAAAATGGATGTTTTACATATATATCTATAATTTTATTTTTAGAATCACCTAGCCATCCAAACCATAATCACAGACTGATATTATTCTTTTAAACCAAAGGTTTCGGTTCTCAGATCAATTCTGGTCCTTATTGATAAGAGGAAAGGATGCGGACCTTGATTCGGTACAGACAACACTTAACTACAGCTAAAGCGGGTTTACATGTAAAACCACAGTCCATTGTCTCTGTGGATGACAGAAAAGGCAGCCGTTTGGTCTATTTATTTCCATTTGTTAAAAACCTCACAGTCTCTTCGTACTGATGTCTGTCCTCAACAGTGCAGGTTCATCAGGTTTATGAATGCTCATTCCCATATATGCTTGTCTATCAGCAGAATCTAGGCTTCTGTTCAAAGGCAGGCCTGCTGCACCTGTGTCAGAAGCTCCCCGAAGCGATCGAACAGGCCCTCTACCCATGTCCTGTTGCCCATGCAAGTCTGAACCGTCTCCTCCTGCCCCAGATCTTTACCTCGCGACTTCAACAACCGAATCTGATGTGAGAGAGAAACACACTGACGAAACAGAGTACAACAGTATTGTAAACACAAACTACATTTTCTAAAGAGAGACATGTCACTGTCTAGGGTGTTCTGCGTTTGTTATTCGGTAGTAGCAACCAGATTCAAACCTGAATCTCCCATATGAGCACCATAGCTCAACGAGCTGATGAAAGGCTAATAATTTATTAAATCTATAAAAAATGACAAAATTATAAAACTATAAATAAAAAATTACAAATAAATAAATTGGGCAGCAAAATTAATCAAAATGATACTTTAGTGCAATTATCAAATCAAAGCTAATTAAACAAGAATAGTCTGTATATAGACTATGTATATATACACTGAACAAAATTATAAACGCAACACTTTTGTTTTTGCCCCCATTTGTCATGAGCTGAACTCAAAGATCTAAGACTTTTTCTATGTACACAAAAGGCCTATTTCTCTCAAATATTGTCCACAAATCTGTCTAAACCTGTGTTAGTGAGCACTTCTCCTTTGCCAAGAATTTGGGAACACAGTGTTGGGCTTGGTTCACTTTATTTACACATTTAAATCATTTCCAACATTTCTGTGGACAGAAGAATTTCACCAACATTCTGCAAAACTAAAAGTTTGAGAATTTAAAAATGATAAAAGCTCAAGGGTTGAACGTTATAATTGTATTCTTTTTTAAATGTGTAATTAAAAACAGTACTATATTTGTCTTTATTTTTTATAATTACAGTTAAAACTAATAATAAAACTAATTATTAGAGACCCTGAAAGAGGTCTTTTGTTGTTTTCAGCAGAAGCCATATGAGATGAAATGTATACATGACAAGCTAATTGCAATATAATATGAAATAATTAAGAAATAATAAATAAAATAAATATTTAATCTGTTTACCTGTTTATCATTGGACCATTAAACATTAGAGAACCGTGAATATGCAAATGTGAATTTATTGAAATATTAACTTGAGATCTCAGGGGGTGCTTCAAGTAAATATTTCATGTCTAAGGGGTTCCAGCTGACAAAACGTTTGGTAAACTCTGCGCTAGGCAAACGCTTAGGTCTTATTTTGATTAAGCAAACAGCATGAGGTGGAGTATTTTACCATTGAGGATAAAACAAGACACATCAGAGCTGATACTGAAACAAGATGCTTTCAAAGATTCCTAGAGCTTGTCAGCAAGGACTAGTAGATTGGTTATCCATCCAAAAACTTGCACAAACAAACACATTAATGCCTCACCTCCTCCATACACATCAGGTATGTGTGGTACTTATAGTGTTGTAGAGAGTGATACAGGGAAAACCACTTTGTTTTCTGCTGATCCACTTTGTATTCCTGATAGATTGGGAAAAAAAAAGAAAAATAAAGTCTTCAACTGTATATCTACAGTGACCTAAAAGCCAGTATGGTATACCTCCTAGTGGTCAAAAGATTTAACTAGCTGATATCAGGATATTTGGTATTAGCAACACTTGTACTGCAAGACCTGCAGTACTCACCAGGGGAAGTTTGCTAGACGATTTCGAGGGCTTCATGGTTTTCCTGTTGTAAGCCCTCCCACTTAACCTCACTTTAAAAACGGGAGTCTCGCAGTCTGTTTTCAGCTCGGTCTCCACGGACAGCTCAGGAAAGCTGTCTAATGCATTCTGACGGACAAAACAGCATGCATTAAAAACATCCTGAAATCAAGTGACTATGTTCACATGCACAGATCTTCATCAGTCCTGTTTTCATTAGTCTTAATCAAGTTTGAATGTACAGTACAAATTTCTCTGTGTTAAAAACTCAGTAAGCCTACAAAAATATCTATATATATTTGTGCATCAAATGTATTTTTAACAAAATGTGTGTGCATGTGAAGAGCAGGGCTTTCGTTCACTGGTTGTGTCAGAGAAAATGATCAAGTCAACCAACTAACTAACTAACAGAATTGAGTGTGTATTTGACGTTTTAGCCTTTCTAGTAAGGATGTTTAAAAGTACATATTTTCAAAACCAACAGCTTGGTGGTCTTAATTACTAGTCAGCTAGTTGGTTTTAAAGGAATAGTTTACCTAAAGATGACAATCTGCTGAAAATGTACTCTCTCTCAGGCCATCCAAGATGCAGATGAGTTTGTTTCTTCATCAGATTTGGAGACATTTAGCATTACATCATTTACTATAGCAATGGATCCTCTGCAGTGAATGGGTGCCGTCAGAATTAGAGTCCAAACAGCTGATAAAAACATCACAATAATCCACACGACTCCAGTCCATCAATTAACGTCTTGTGAAGTGAAAAGCTGCATGTTTGTAAGAGACAAATCCATCATTAAGGCATTTTAACTTTAAACTGTTGCTTCTGGAGAAAATGTACAAACTGGAGAACGTAGTATTATGGATCGAGGACTCATATTTTAGGCGAAAGCAACGGTTTTAAGTTAAAATGTCTTGATGGATTTGTTTCTTACAAACACAGTTTTTTGCTTCACAAGATGTTAACTGATGGACTGGAGTGGTGTGGATTATTGTGATGTTTTGATCAGCTGTTTGGACTCTCATTCTGACGGCACCCATTCACTGCAGAGCATCCATTGGTGAACAAGTGATGCAATGACAAATTTCTGAAAATCTGTTCCGATGAAGAAACAAACTCATGTACATCTTGAATGGACTGAGGTTAAGTAAAAATTTTCCTTTAATTCAACCCCAACAATACAAATGAGAAACCAAAAAAAAAAAATGTTGTTTTTAATTCTGACTGAGCTATTATTCAGAGTGTTAAATGTGATTATTATTGTCAACAGAAGCAGGACTGTGATATACTGATGGCGAAATGGAAAATGGTGACTCATGACTCACTTTGAAGATCTGACCCATGCGCAGTTTGGGCAGCAGCCTCCGCCTGTTGTCTGTGATCATTCCATCCACCCTCTTCATGTGAGGCAGCAGCAGCTCGTCTGAATGCAGGAGCAGATCAGCCACAAAAGTCAGCTTCACCATATGCCACTTATTAACACTCCTGTTACAAATCAGAAGACTTCTCACCATTCTCTCGCTCTAGTGCGTTCATGACGTCCGCGTTCATGGCTATGCTAATCAGCATCTCAACGAAGCTCTTAAAGGTCTCCTTCATTGTTCTGGTGTTCAGGAAACGCGAGGCGAATGGAACCGGAGGTGTAAACTCTAAGATAAGGATATATGGGATTGGACAAAGGATGAGTGTAGAACAATAGCAACACACAGACTGATCCTTACTGAACTCTCATGAGAAATGATGGTGCAACAGCAACCAGACAAGTGTTATTTAGTATCATTTATATACTATTGTCAATTTTATTAATGAGGTTTTTCTACTTTCAGTTTTCATTTAAATTTTTAGTTAATTATTTAGTAATTTTGTTATGTGCTTTTGTCTTTATTAGTTTTTGTAAATTATTATTTAGGTTTAATTGATTTATATTTCATTTATTTTATTTCCAATTAGTTATATTTAATTACATTTTTCATCACATATATATATATATATATATATATATATATATATATATGTGTATACATGTGTGTGTGTGTGTGTGTATAAAACTTCTAAACTTTTATTTTAATTAATAAAAATGTTTTAATAGTTTTCGCTAACGATAACTCTGAACCAGTCAGACATTCCAAAATATGGAATAAGAAAATATTAGCCACTACAACCTGAAATATTCAAAATAATTCTAATTTGAAGTTGCACAAAGTAGCATTTTCCAATAAAAAAAAAAAAATCTACAAATATTACTGGTTTTCGTTTGATGCTAGAATTAAATGTATGGTTATTTTAGAATAGTAGAATTTTCTATGCATTTCATAAAACTCTGTCTGTAAAACTTGTTGGTACACAAAACTAGTGTTATAACATTAACTAGACATAATTTATATTTAATGATATTTATTGACATTTTAGATTACACGTTGCAGAACATGTCATTAAACATATTTTTGCTGTGTTCTTGTTGCATTTACGCAGCTTTATCCAGCAGATGTCCTTAGTCTGTGAAGTTTTGAGTGCTTCAGATCAGTCAATCCTTCAATGAACTAACTGGATCGCTTTTCCCCATCGCTGATGTTCACAGATGCACATTTGAACACAACAAAGTCATACTTCCCCTGCTGTCACATGTCTCACCGTCATCCTCGCTCACAGCCTCAGGTGAGGAGTCGGAGGGAGATGTCGTGAACTCTTCTTTCCATTTCTTTCTCTTTTTAGGCGGCGGTTCAGCCTTGGCTTTCGGCTGCTTGGGTCTGGGTTTCGATAGAGCTCTCTGCTGTGTTGTTTTCTGCGTGGGAGAGTCCGACACAGACGCCGCAGTGAATCGTTGGGCCAGAAGAGCTTTGGCCTGAGAACCTCTGGGAACAACAAATAAATAAATGAATGTTATTTATGGAGTATAATATGTAGATTATCAATAGCGTAGTCAACAAGGGAGCGGTTCTGATGGAAAGTGAAATACTGTGAATTTCGTGCTAGCTGGCTGGAACAGAGTAATGTGTGGGATCAGTTTGATGTTGAAGATTTCAAACACACTGGCAGGAGATTGATGTTCCATGGAAAAATATTTGGCTGGGTGGGATTGCACAATAGAGGCCTGTGGCTCGGCTTGACATTTTAGTAAAGAATAGCAAAAACTCATCTGTATGTGGTTCAGTTATACATTTATAACTGATAGGAGGCATACATACAGGACAGGTGACACCAAAGTCTCTAAATTCCCAAAGAAACGGAAGTAGTGACCGATCTTTTCTCTCATATTGTGACGTACATCAGAGTGTAACAGATTATTGAAATATTGAAACAGTAGGGTGGGGACTTGGTTCTATGTATCGGTTGTTGATTATTAGGTTTAATCGCAATATTGTCAAAATCTCATTATAATCGCATTAAGAGGGTGCATGTAAACGCACTGAATATGTTCTTACAGGGGAGGAGTTTAAGTGACTAATTGATTGGAAAAAAACCTGCATATATCACCAGAGAGAAGTCTGACGTTTTCACAGATCCGGTAATTAAATTTTTATTACACATTACAAGGACAAAAAAATTTAAAAATGAAAGTGCATGAATGAACTATTTAAAGTAAGATCTGTAATGCACATTTAGAAAACAGATGAGGTGGATTTTCATTTCAGTTTGACTTTAAGCCATCTTGGTAATGGCATTTTACTGCAAGTACATGTAGCACTTACACGTACAGCCCACAAATGAGGAAAGACTGAAATCTGTTTGTCAACATTACTTTCTAACCACATAATTAAAATCCAACCCCCCCAAAAAACAAGTATTTTTTTCATTAGCTGAATTTGACACTAATAGAGTAAGACACATATGGCCTGTACCTCATTGAATGCATAGGCTTGCATCGTGGTTTCCTGCTGCAGACTCGAACATACTCCCGCTTGTTGAACGTGTCAAGAAATTTGACATGTACTCTCTTGTACATGGACTTAGCATCACCAAAGTACCCCAAATACTGTAAAAAAGAATAAGACACGGCCTGTTGTTCATGGCATTTTGAGATATCCATTGGAAACACACTATGATGCCACATTAACTAATGTTTTGTATTGGCACTTACACTGTTGGTGGCAAAGAACACTCGTTTCCTGTCCCTGAGCTCCGGTACAAACTTCTGTAGCAGGGCTTTCTGAACCTTCCAGATGGCTGGTGGTTCGACGCCTGCCTTCAATGTGATCTACACCCAAAAACACAACACATCAAAGGTTTAAAGTAGTGCTGTCAAACGATTAATCATGATTAATCGTGATTAATCGCATCCAAAATAACCGTTTTTGTTTACCTAATATATTTGTGTGTACTGTGTATATTTATTATGTATATATTTAAGAAAAATATGTTGTGTATATTTTAAATATATTTATATATAATATAAATTATATGAATATAAATATATACATGTAAATATTTTCAAAATATATACTGTATGTGTGTGTATTTATATATACATAATAAATGTACACAGTACACACATATATTATGCAAAGAAAAACTTTTATTTTGGATTAAACTTTTATTTTGGACGATTAATCGCTTGACAGCACTAGTTTAAAGAGACAAAGGGTTTGACTAAACACAGACAGATAGTCTGCCCTATGTCTCTTATAACTGACAGGAGGTGAAAACGTCAATAACTGCTCAGCCACAAATGATACGTCACAATGTAATTTCAACAATTTAGACTCAACATGAAACGCCATTCACAGTCCATTTTAGCTCCATATTATAAATTATTGGTCACGCTTTAGTTTGGGGACCAATTCCCACTATTTACTAACTATTAATTACAACTTTTGCCTCAAATGCCTAATTTGTTGCTTATTAATAGTTAGTAAGGTAGTTGTTAAGTTTAGGTATAGGGTATGATTAAGGAATCTAAAATATGGTTATGCAGAACAAGGCATTAATATGTGCTTTATAAGTACTAATAAACAATCAATGTGCTAGTCATGTATGCACGCTAAAAAGCAACTAGTTAATAGTGAGAATTGGTCCGTAAACTAAAGTGTTATTGTTACCGATTTAGTTTTTAACTAGATGGCATATTTAATTGGACTGGATCATGCAATTAAGGGTTGATTTTATGTTGACTTCAACAGGTTCATAAAAGTCCCAGCATACCTCCAGCCTTTCAATATCCTCATTCCTAACGACGAACTCGTCACGCTCCCGGTACATGCCCTCCCCTCCACTATCTGACAGCTCCTCGTCCATCAGGCCCTCGATAGCAACTGAATTCAGTTGAAAAGCTAGCTTGTCTGGAGGCACATCCTTTAGTAACTCCTCCGCAGACATCTTCTGTACAGCCGCCTGTTGGTCCTGTGGCTTGGCATCAGTAGGTTGTGTGCTGGAGGTCTGAAGTTGCTTTGTATTGTCACCTGAAGGTTTATGTTGAAACACGAGAGGATGAACTAGGGTTATCATAATACCAAAATTTCAGTGATTTACAAAATCAAATACTAAGCAACATGCTTTTACCTTTACATACAGTTCTTGAAGCTTTCCTACATATTATATTATAATATTATGATTTAGACATGTTCATTATGAATTATGAAAGAAAATGTCTACATAAAGGGAGCTTCCATACCTAACTTCTGCTTTTTGTCTGAGGGCTCGTCTAAAGATGACAGTGCAGAGGTGATGCTCTTTTGAAGATCTTGGTTTTTCCCCACTGAATCATCTTCATCAGAGGAAAATGACGGCAGTGTTTCCAGGTTCCTCTGGAGCTCTTCATCAAGTCGTTTTGTAGAAATGACACTATGAGGGTCTGAAGACATCAATGGGGTTGAAGGAGGGGGAGGTTTAAAAGGAATAAGTAATGGATTAGGAGGCCTCTTGGAGGCCGAAGGCTTTCTAGTGCGATTGGGTGACCGTATCGGTGGAGATGATAGGTTTTGTCTGGATCCAGATTTAAGGAAGTCCAGGAAGGAGCCCAAGAATCCAGTTTTAACCTCTGGCTGTTTTTCTTCAACCTCTCGTAACTTCTGACGCATTCTCTCCTGCTGCTGGTAGCTTTCATTTGAAACCTCTGAGGTGGAAGTTGAACTTGCCTCACTGGCACGTGAATTCTGACGCTTAACTTGTGTGCTTTTCTTCTGAGATTTGGGTTGACCATTTTCATCTTCAAAAGATTGCTTCGAAGAACCCTTTGATCGGGGTCGTTTTTTTGGAAGGCCATCTGTAGGATGTCCACTAGGACTATCATCGGTTTTAAGGCTTTTCAATCCCTTCGGCTGGCTTATATTATTTGATACGTTTTCAGTATTCGGATGTTCTGATTGACTTTGCTCCTGGCCAGACAACTGAAAGTCAGAGGAGGTTGTATTACTAATAACAAGTCCATTAGCATTCAAAACAGAGCCATGGCTAGAGTTTACAAAATGTCCTTTGGGTAACACATAATTTTTCTCAGTGTTTGCTACTTTGTCAGATATTTCTTGTGCAGAGTTGTTTCTTATCTCAGGTTGGTTATTAGAGTTTGAGAGCGTAAACACTTGGTGTCCCTCCGTTTCATCTTTGAAGTATGTCGTTTGAGCACCAATTATAGTCATGGCTTGCGAGTTAGTGATTATCATATGCTGAGATGGGAAACTATCAAGTCTGTTCTCAGCTGATTGAAAATTGCACTTGGAGTCTACTGGATTGGCTATCGATGACAAGTCAGAATCAGATGACGTGGATTTGACAAAGTCCTGTGGTGTGACGCCACAGGCGGCTGCGGTAGCAGCAAGGATGTCATCAACATTTGACAGGATGTTCCTCTCATCTGCCAACAGCATGGAGTCAGGAAAGCATACAGAACTGAGAGTAAAGTTCTGCTTTGCATCATGAGGATTTGACTGGTTGAAGTTGTCTTTTTGTGTTGGGTCCTGTTTAGTGGACTCTGTTGAGTTGAGCACTTGGTGAGAGATAACTTGCTGGTTGTGACGCCCATTAACGGTCAAATTAACAGTGTCGCTGTTCATTTGGAGATACTGGACCGGTACGGACTGCATGTACATAGTCTGCTTGGGCTGATTCTGGCCTGAGGTGAGTACAGGCTGTTGCAGAACAATCATGTGAGCGGGATCAAGGAGAACTTGGGCACTGGGAACCCGGATGAACTGTGTTTGGTCCTCAGACAGGTGTCTGGGATCTGTCGGTTGAACTCTGATAATCTGACCCTGAAGGTTCTGCTGCTGAGAACTGGAGCCTTTCAGAGGTAGAGTATGCTGTTTCAGCTGGTCGGCACTCAAGGGTGCATGGGTGGAGTGCATCAACAAAGGGTTACTCTTGGGGTCGGAGGGAGTATTGGCAATGCTAGTGAGCTCCTTTGAGTTTTCCAAATGTGTAAGGATCTGCTCCTCTGTTCTGGAGTTACTACGAATGACACTTTGGGTGTTGTGCCTGTCTTCCATTTTCGAAACTACATATACATAATTTTTTGTGCTGTTCTGTGCTCCGACTTCATTGGCTGAAAGGGTTTGAGAGGAGGTCACCATAGAGCCTTTCTGTAAAGCCTGCACATCCTCAAGAGGAAGCTCTTCAGAGCCCTCTTTTGAGGAACGAAACATTCGTTCATCTTGTTGATGTGGTTTTAACTCAACCGAGGACTGGCTGTTTGGTAAGGCTTGGGTGTGAGCGGCAGGAGAGGAGGTTGATGACTGGACAGATGACAAGTACTTCTGCTGTAAAAGAGCACTGTCTGTCTTGCTACCAGGAAGAGACTGCATTAAGATATAGTCCTGTCCGGGGTTAGTGGATGATAAACTTCTGGCACGACTGGGTGAGAAGGAAGGAATGGGGGTTAGGGATTGACTTGACACATAGTTCTGCGAAGGTATGCTTGCAGATGCCAGCCCCTGGGTATAGAAACTAATGGTTGGCAGGCCCTGAGAGTGGCTGGAAGAATAACTTTGAGAAGGACTTCCCATGCAAAGAGTTTGCACCTGTGTCTCATACCCTTCCCTGTTTTCCGCAGGCGGCAAATCCTGCTGCTGACTCGAGGAATAAATCAGAGACTGGCTCACAGATGTCTCAGCTTCAGATTGACTAGCAAATGATGGGAAAGTCTTGTAAATGGAAGGAAGCTTCTCAGGCAAACTAGACGAGAAGGCTTGTGTTTGGCTGAGGTTGCTCGACAGGCTTTGACATGTGATATAAGTGTGCGAGGCACTAACGGATACCAGGCCTGGAAGCTGCGTGGATGTGTACGGTTGTGACTGGCTAGCAATCACTGAGCTTTGTTTCTGGGCTGGGGAGGAGTAGCTCTGCGGCTGCATGCCTGGAGAGCTTGCCTGGGCTTGAGTGTCTGTGTTCTCACTGGGATGCTGAACTATTTTGGAAGGACCGTCTTTAACCTTTACTCCAGATGAGCTGGAAAACCTAGAGGAAGGGGCAGAAGAAACGTAGGCCTGAGTTTGCTGCAGCGCTGCCTGAGAAACTGTCTTCTGTTGTGTGGTGCCGTTTAGGGGCGAAGGGTCGCCCGCAGTACTACAGGGTACGGGTGTGTGCGGGGAAGGGTCCTGTTGATATGAAACGCCACTCTCGTCGTGCAGGTAACCCTGTAAGGTGTGCTGAGCACCGCTAGCCAGCTGCTCCTGAACTGGCTGGGTGCTAGAAGGCCGTTGGTGGTGCTTGATCACACTACATTCACGCTGAAGTGCTCGTTCAATGGAGCCTGAGAAAACTGGGCCACCGTAAGGCTGAGGGGCTTGCTGAGAACTGCCCAAGGATGCGGACAGCAGGCTGAACTGAGGCTGGAGGAGGTGTGGGGCTGACTCTTGTGCTGAGCGATAAGTGGAGGACTGGGGTGGCAAGCCAGCCCCAAGAGACATACCACCAAAAGCAAGTGCAGTTGGCACAGTGTACTGGGAGGATTTGAGCTGCAGCAGAGGGTCATTAGGAGATAGCAGACCATTTGAAGAGCTGAAAGTGCTGTCCTGAACAGCAGGTGCTGATGTAGTGGTGAAACTTCTGGTAGGAAAGGCACTAGGGTGCTGGTAGGATGAGAGCGCAGAAGGCGTCGGGAACGTTCCTGAAGGATGCAGGGCTCCGGTGAGATAAAGTTCTGTTGAAGAGTTTGCACCTACAGCAGAAAAAATTAAAGTTTGACATACTGCAAGTGGCATTTAAATTGCACATCATCTCTAAACCAGTTTTCTTTTGCATTAAAATGCCACTTTCTGTTGCCACAACAATTAAGGGGCTCATATCATGAGGAATAAAATCCTTCCTTGATCTTATGAGCAGTGGTCGACCGATAATGGTTTTTTGACAGCTGATGCCGATATCTCGGAAAGCAGGGTGGCCAATGGCCGATATAATTGTATTTATTTTAATTAATATTTAAGAAATTTGAAATCATTTGAAAATGGATTAAAATACATTTGTAAAATAAACATACTTATACTTTATTATTAAGTATTTTTTTACAAATAAATAAATATTTAATAAAAATATAATTAAAAAGAAAGTAAACACATGTGAGCACTGTGTGTTCAGGTGCTGCCGCTCTCAGCACCGTCAAAATAAAAGTCTGGCGCGCAATCAAAATAAAAGTCCCGCCTTGAACGCATCGGCCAAACAGAAAAACTTATCGGCCAATGCCGATATTTGAAAAATGCCAAAATATCGGCCGATATATCGGCCTTAGCGATATATCGGTCGACCACTACTTATGAGATAAAAGAGTTCATTGTGCCATTTAAACCGTAACTTTCCTTAGTCCAAACAGACCATCTATTGAAACTCCAAAGCTCCAAAAATGTCTCATTCTCTACCTATTCAGTGTTTGGAAACATGCCAATTTCATCTCATTACAGTGAGATGAAAAGGAGAACACAGGATTGATGCTATTATTATTAAAGGTGCCATAGAATGGAAAACTGTATTTACCTTGGCATAGTTGAATAATAACAGTTCTGTACATGGAAATGACATACCATGAGCCTCAAACACCATTGTTTCCTCCTCCTTATGTAAATCTCGTGCATGCAAAAGACCACTGAAAAAGTGAAGAAACAAGCGAGGATAATAGCGAAAATGACAGATCATGGAAATAAATGTTATGTTCCAGGTTGTGCAGGGGATGTGATGTGCAGGGATGGGTTGGTGTCTGTATTCAGAAAGGCACGGAA
>NW_015644168.1:296983-303198 GCF_001515625.1 Sinocyclocheilus rhinocerous
TCCCTGATGTCCGCATTTTATATACAGTATAATTACCCAACGATATAACTGCGAGAGAGAGTATTGAAATATATATTTTCCCTGTGTTTTCTTCCTGCTGTGTGAGCTACTGAAATGAGCCGCACTGTGAAACAGCCAATCAGAGCAGAGCTCAACATTATTATTCATGACCCTTCCAAATAAGGTAAAAACAGACCATTTAATTCTAGAGACAAATCCTAGGGTTGTAAATGGACATGTAAAACCGTTTCTGGAGATTTTTTGCCCTTACCTAAGCCACATACCTTCTAAGTAGATATCAGAGAACAATTTAAAATATTGTATCAATGCATTCTATGGCACCTTTAAACACCAGATCTAATGCTAAGAGTAAGAGGAAATAAGGAACCTGATTCTTTCAGTCTGACTATAACAGTTTTAGCGATGCATTTCAGCCAGTTTTGTGAACTTGTCACGCTGTAATGCAAACTTTGCTATGAGACTGTTATTGAAGGATGAAACAGTGCAAACTATAATGGACACAACAACAAAATTGCAGCCTGTGTGTAAATGCAGCAATGTGCTAATTCATCATTTCACATGCAAAGAGGGAGTTTATAAAAGAGTCTTAGAGGCTAGGCAGCAAAAATGGCCTATTTAATTTTAAGAGAGGGTGGAAAATGTTCATGAAATACTAAATGATGACCTATTAATCAGCTAGTTTATTTCATATAACCCCAACTATCTACTTCATGACCCTTTAAGGATGACGGCAACTGAGAAACTGTGAGTACAATTATCGCTGATAAGATGGTGCAGCATCACCTCAGCCTCAGTGGTTTCTCTAAATAAGAGACCTAATGTATATTTGTATATGTATATTTACCAGTTTGCCAGGATGGACTTCTAAATGAAGGGAGAAGAGTAGAGCCAGCAGGTCCAGCCTGAAGGCTTCTAGATTCAATAGAGGAGAGGAAGTTCATGACCGATGATTCAGTAGTGTTGCTACTGGCGGTGCTGTGCTGATCAAACACTCCTAGGAGAGAGATATCATAGACAGACAACAGGCTGTCAATGACTTTAAGCAGTAACTATATCTCATTACAGCCTGAACCTGTTGCTCACCTGTGGGATGGTGGGTGGTGGTAAACGTTGGCTGGTGAGTAGAGGCAAAGGTCTGCCGTTGGAGGAGCTCAGAGTCCAACTGTGTAGAACCATAACTATAACTATAAAGCAAAAAAAAGCTACCTTTAGATGGCATATTTTGTATATTTAAAAATCCAACCACAAACTTGAGCTCACGCAAAGATCTTTAATATTCAGTTAGGACAGGCACATTTATATACAGTATCTTCGCACATAACATTCTAGAGGTGTTTACTGTACACATTCGCGTAACTCTAAACTATTTAATATAACAAAAACAAACTATTTCAGACATAATAACAGATATTATTACGCAAGTTCTCTGTGATGCAGACTAGTTTGGTAGTAGTAGTGTATGTAATAAGCTAGTAATAGTTGCATAGATTGGTTAGTTATATGTGCATATTTATACAAGTTTTCTGTCATAACATATTAACATTTTAAATGTAATATGTAGGCTATATTTCACAGCTAACGAGACAAAAATGAACTACAAAGACAATAGACTGATGTCAGAGAAAACAAATGGAAACTATTTTAGTTGGTTAGTTTGTCTGTTATGATTTTAGCAATGCCACATCTCTTGCTAAATAGAGGAAAGTCTGCACTATATATTTGGCCAACTAAACATTTGGGTTTGTTTCCTGGCTGTTTTTGATGGTTTCAGTGTGGATGTGTATTGTATAAACTAACAAGAGTGAATATCCATCAGCTAGTTCTAGTCTGTTGGATTCCTATTAGCTGCTCTATTTCAGTTAGTAGCACAGCCAGCAAACTATTAAACTGTACGTGACAGTGATCATTTTAATACATAAAAAACCAGCAGCATATATGCAACTACTACAACAACCTAATGAACCTACTGGAACTTAAATGTGTGTCCATTTGTTACTGTATTATAAATTCCTTCTTTTATACACACACACACACACATATATATATATATTCTTATGGTACACTACAAATTCTCATTCCTGCTGGTGTCAATGTACATTTCAACCAAACCATTCAAAAACCCTAAGCTAAAAGATGGGAACTGATTTTTGCAAATGAGTGAACAGAACTACCTGTGCAATTATTTGCATGCTAGTACAGTGTAATAAACTAATCGTCCCTTGTTCTGACTTGCAAACCACTTGGTGCTTATTTCTGACAAAAACACACAATACAAGCAGGATTATATAACATAACAAGCTGCATTATAAATGCATTCCTAATGCATTATAACACAGCTAATAAGACCTCATAATTATAACCATAGTTATAATACACTACATTTTTATCTTTTAATAGTTTCCAGGCTGATGTGTCATGTCATGCGTTATGACGTATTAGAAAGATTTAGGCATGAAAAATACAGTAGATCACAATGTGCATTATTAGGAATTATGAATGGCTCTATGCAGTACACACTTCATGGGAATTTCCAAAAATAAGGTCGCTAAACTATCTAAGTGGGTCAGTTATAATGTGTCTACCAGAAGTTTGTTACCTGTCCACAATCAGACACAGGCACTTAAAAACTAGTGTTCTGGCCACCCCATTTTGCACTTAAATTTAATTTTAATATGCTATACTGAATAAATAATTATACAATAGTACATCTGACATCGTTGCCTGATAAAGGAAGGCAATTTATGCATACAAACATGATGCACTAATGCCACACGTGTGGAAGTTTAAGGAAAATCAGTGACAGACAGAACTAAATAAGACACTTTGTGTAAAGTTGCAGACACGTGGCCCTTCTGCAACACTGATCGATCAATTGTTTACAAACCTCCTCAATGTCTGCAAAGACACTCTGACTGCTGTACAAGTTTAAATATGCGCGAACAAGCTGACACAGTCCTTATCCTGCACTTTCGGATGATTCATCGGCAAAACATACGTCAAAATGAATAATTATGCATTAGTGTTTAAGTGCAGTGCGGGTTTAAAGGTGATCAGTGATTTGAGCAGATTCAGCAGATGTACAAACATCATCACGGTGTGTAAATACGCGAGAGACTGCAGCTTTAAACGCATTAACTCCATTAAAACTAGCTTTATATGAGTCTTGACACTTTTACGTGGGTGTATGTGTGTGTGTGTTTCGCTAGGCCTTCCATCACCGGAGTTTTCTTCGGGAGGCGACCCGCCCTCTCGTACCTAGGTTTGTAGGCCCAGCCCGCGCTCTGAGCCGCCGCGCTGACCGGCTCTGCGAAGCTGGGGCTCGGGTAATTCCTCTCCATCATCCGCCTTGGATCGGGAATGACGCGCGTCCCCCGATACAACTACACATTCAACCGAGCGTGAAAAAAATCACATATTCCTCAAACGTCGTGTGTCCTGCGGTGATCCGAGCGCTGGTCCCGGGGGTCTGACGGATGATTTGTGCTGTGGATTAAGCGCAGGGCGAGAATCGCTGCTCGTGGCCCCCAAACAGAACCACACAGAGACAGACGCGCTGCAGCTGCCTCAAGTCCCCATATTGGCGTTTTCTCCCTAACATTCACTTCCGACAAACTTTAGATGGAAGTTTTTTGCTTTTCTCCCCCCTCTGTCTCTTTCTCGTTTGCTTTCTCTCTCTCTTCACACAAACACACACACGCGCGCGCAGCTTGTATCCCTGTGGAGACTGTTACTAAAATTAATACAATTATTATACCCTCTCCCTGTCGACAATCTTACCCCAAAATACACCTTTACATTGTAATCATAAACAGTTATTATTATGTACACACGTCTACTTTTCCATTTGTTCTTATACAGGTTATCATTTGGTCCATATATTAACTTTATTCTTCTGAGGAGATTTAGAGAACTGTGAACCTCCAACATGCAAGCAAAACATACACACATAGCGGCTACAATAAGATATCTTAATGCAATTGTGTTAGCTAATGAAATATCAGATTATTTTTCTTCTGTGCCTCAGGACTAACTTTTAAGACAGTTTCCTTCAAGTTCAGACAGATTTGCTAATACAGTGGTTTGGCAAATACAGTAAAAACTTTATAATGCAGCATTTAGCTTTATATGATATATCTATCACAGGGTGCATAAACAAGGGTATAAGTGTAGGGTATAAACAATATGATTGTTTGTTTTTTTTTGAGACTGATGACTGATGGTTTGATGTGGTGCACAATTTATGTTTAACTATTGAAGTGGTCTACAACCTGACAAAGTCTGAGAACCACTGTCCCTGCAGAGTAACCACAGACAACCACAACGCGTCACAATATTTTTGACTGTACCTGGTTAAGTATATTGTTTTGCCATTTCAAAATTAAACATCTTTGTCATGTTTTGCTTGAAAAGTATACTTGTGCTATATTTCCTGTAAAATAAATGTTTGAAATTTTGTGTAATAAATTGACATTCATATTTTTAAGTGTGGCTAAAGTGTCCAAATATATTGAAGAATGTACACTACCGATCAAAATGTTTTGGAATAATTACAATAATAAAAAAAAAGGTCTCTTATGCTCAGCAAGGCTGCATTTACTTCATGAAAAACAGTAATTATTGCTATTTAAAATAACTTTTATATTTTAATATATTGTAAAATATAATTTCTTTCTGTGATAGCAGAGCTGTATTTTTAGCATAATTACTCCAGTCTTCAGTGTCACATGATCTTTCAGAAATCATTCTAATATGCTGATTTGCTGCTCAAGAAACATTTATGATTATGATCAATGTCGAAGTTGTTGCTGCTTAATATGTTTGTGAAAACTGTGATACTCTACCATTCAAAAGTTTGGGGTAAGATTGATTTAAAAAAATAAGAAACAAAATAGTACTTATATCCAGTAAGCGAGCTTGCTTGATCAAAAGTGACAGTAAAAACTGTTATAATATTTCAAAACATTTATATTTTAAATAAATGCATCAAAGAATCTTGAAACATATCACAGCTTGCACAAAAATATTATGTTTGAAAAACATCTAAATTTTTCAGAATCATAATTATTACAAACTTTTCACCAGTAGTGTACATAAAACTACTGTACACACACACTTGTTTGGGATTTTAAGTAGGCCTTATGTAAATGTAAGGGTAACTCTTTATTTTAGGGTCTCTTATTAGCATGCGTATTACTAGAATATTAGCCATTTATTAGTAGTAATTAAGCACATATTAATGCCTTATTCTACATGACCTTATTCTACATCCCTAGTCCTACCCATTACCTAAACTTAACAACTACCTTACTAACTATTAATAAGCAGCAAATTAGGAATTTATTTAGGGAGTGGTCCATTGATGGCGATGGCGACGGCCTGTTCATAAGAAGGTAAAGCATGAGCATCTGGGCTGGCATCTGAGCCTGTGTGAGGAATAGGATGCAGAGAGACCTCCTCCAGTCTCCGGATGATCACAGAGGCATTGCTTCGGTTGGATCGACGTCTGAATGAACTAAATTTAAAAGGCGAAACATTGCAAACAGTCTCTCCAGTAAATGACAAACTCTTAGGATAATTCTCATAATTCTCAACATAGAGAATGTGCTTCACAAAGCCTTACCTTCGGAAGCCATGGTCTTTATTCCTCCCCTGGCAGAAGTACCAGATAAGGAGGCCAACTATAACAATAAAGACTCCAGCGGAGATGATGCCCACCAGCAATGCTGTTACATCAACTTTTGATTGGGATTCACCCTTATCTATAAATACAGGTGGAAATAGTTATCAAAAATCTAATAATAAAATACAGTTTTTATGTGATGGCTATTATTATTTCTTTATATATGACTGAATTCTTTGAAATAATGGAAGTTAGTACATACACTACTGGTCAAAAGGATCACGTGACACTGAAGACTGGAGTAATGATGCTAAAAATGTAGCTTTTTTTCAAACTATACAGTCATTTTAAATAATATTTCACAATATAACTGTTCTTACTGTATTTTGGATTAAATAAATTAAATCTTGGTGAGTTTAAGAGTCTTCTTTTAAAAACATTCAAATAATCTTACACTCTAAAAAATTCTGGGTTGTTTCAACCCAACTTTGGGTCAAATATGGACTAACCCAGCTGTTGGGTTAAATTTTTACATTAAATTTTTAACCCAAAAGTTGGGTTAGTCCAAATTTGA
>NW_015644168.1:303209-311547 GCF_001515625.1 Sinocyclocheilus rhinocerous
GGGGGAAAGCAGATAAACATCAAATTTTCATTTTTGGGTGAACTATCCCTTAAACTAGTTGCTTATTAGCATGCATATTACTAGAATATTAGCCATTTATTAGTAGTAATTAAGCACATATTAATGCCTTATTCTACATGACCTTATTCTACATCCCTAGTCCTACCCATTACCTAAACTTAACAACTACCTTACTAACTATTAATAAGCAGCAAATTAGGAATTTATTTAGGGAAAAGTCGTAGTTAATAGTGAATAAGTGTTCTCTATTCTAAAACGTTACCAATGTAAGTTACCCAACACTTTCATAACACACATTAACCTGCCTAACATTTGCAAACAATATCTGACTCTCCATAGAACTTGAAATTGTATTATCATTGTACCTAAAAGTTATTTTGGTATAATAGCTTTAGTGATTACTATGGCAAGCATTTTCATCATCCACCAAAATGTAACAAGACAACACTAAGATACAAAAATATTCAAATAAAGAAAGTTTATTATAAAGTCTATTAATATCCCTATGATGATAACACTAGAGCCCAGCCATTATCATTTAAAAGGCATCAAAGGGATGCTTCAGCCTCCAGAAACCTGTACAGTATCAACCGCTTGGCAAAATGCCCTTTAAAGCTGGGTGTTCATGCCAGTAGAATGAAATGAAATCCCTAAATAAGACGAAAGCAACAGAATTGGTTTATCTATATGCACAAGGTTTAGTGCAAACAACACAGCCTGACAGAAGTGCCATGACGTTAGAGGAGGTAATCTTGTTTTTGGTGTGCTGATCACAGAATTTGTTCTCACAAATGTACACCAAATACTGATTATATACAGTATATACACAAATTCTACTCACAATGGATCCTCTGCAGTGAATGGGTGCCGTCAGAATGAGAGTCCAAACAGCTGATAAAAACATCCCAATAATCCACACCACTCCAGTCCATCAGTTACCATCTTAAGATGTTTTAAACTTCAAACCGTTGCTAAAATACAAATCCTCTATCCATAATATTGCTTTCTCCAGTCAAAAAGTGTGTCTTCTGAATCAAGAGAGAAATATGCACAGATCAAGCACTGTTTACAGGCAAAACCAGTCCAAAATAGTTCTAAACAAATATGTTGGTGGATTTTGATGTGAAAGAACAACGATGGATGGACTTTCTCCACTAGAGGAAACATTATTATAGATTACGGACTCATATTTTCGGCCAGAAGTGAAAGTTTGAAATTAAAATGCTTTAATGATGGATTTGTTTCTTTCAGACACACAGCTTTCAACTTCACAAGACATTAAATGATGGACTGGAGTGGTGTGGATTACTTGTGGATTATCGTGATGTTTTTATCAGCTGTTTGGACTCTCATTCTGACGGCACCCATTCACTGCAGAGCATCCACTGGTGAGCAAGTGATGTAATGCTACATTTCTCCAAATCTGTTCTGATTAGGGATGTTCATTTTAACCGGTTAACCGACCGTTTAGGTTTAAAAAGTCATTTATTATTTTTTTTTCAGTAATTTATCAAAATATTTAAAAAGGTTTGCTGCATGGTTAAAATACGCTACGCATATATTACAAAAATTTGTTTTTTAGAAAAAGAACTTTAATGATGGATTTGTTTCTTTCAGACACACAGCTTTCAACTTCACAAGATGTTAATTGATGAACTGGAGTGGTGTGGATAACTTGTGGATTATCGTGATGTTTTTATCAGCTGTTTGGACTCTCATTCTGACGGTCTTGGATGACCTGAGGATGGGTAAAGTCTCAGTAAACTGAATTTTTTGGTGAACTATTCCTTTCATTTAGCATTTAGAAACAGACAGTGATTACAACTCTGCTCTTGAGCGAAACAATTAACTATGAATTGCTGCCTGTTTTGGCAATTAACATACCTTATATTGTTTTTTTTATTTTGAAGAAACGTTAATTGGGTGGTAATAAGCAACTAAATGACATAATAATAAAATTAAACAGATTACATAAGGGAATAGAATAAATGAAAAGGCGTGTTGGTACCCAGGATACGGTGGCGGTGGGGCATCATGTGGTCCATTGATGGCGATGGCGACGGCCTGTTCATAAGAAGGTAAAGCATGCGCATCTGGGCTGGCATCTGAGCCTGTGTGAGGAATAGGATGCAGAGAGACCTCCTCCAGTCTCCGGATGATCACAGAGGCATTGCTTCGGTTGGATCGACGTCTGAATGAACTAAATTTAAAAGGCGAAACATTGCAAACAGTCTCTCCAGTAAATGACAAACTCTTAGGATAATTCTCATAATTCTCAACATAGAGAATGTGCTTCACAAAGCCTTACCTTCGGAAGCCATGGTCTTGCATAATTTTATTTATTATGTAGCCCACTTCACTGGCGTTCCAATATCCACGTAAAACAAAATGTTTTGCATAACATCACGGCGGTATGGTGATAACGCTTAATGGCAGACTTAACTACATATTTGAACTGAGCAGTGTGTTTTTTCTCATATGTTTGACTGACTGTATTTTATTATGTTACTGAACAGGCTGCATTGTCAAGGTAGCAAAGCTTAACTGTGTGCGCTATTTTGGATTAAATAAATTAAATCTTGGTGAGTTTAAGAGTCTTCTTTTAAAAACATTCAAATAATCTTACACTCTAAAAAATTCTGGGTTGTTTCAACCCAACTTTGGGTCAAATATGGACTAACCCAGCTGTTGGGTTAAATTTTTACATTAAATTTTTAACCCAAAAGTTGGGTTAGTCCAAATTTGACCCAAAGTTGGGTTGAAATAACCCAGCATTTTTTAGAGTGTAAGAATTCCAAACATTTTACTGGTAGTGTACATGTAAAGGATTACACATAAACGGAAAGCAAAAAAAGACCATTTTCAACGGCACAATGAAGAAGTGGTTTAAAAAGAAGTGGAACTTTAGTGAACTGGGAATATTAAAATAATATGCTAAGAACTCTGGATGAACAGGTTTCTTTTAGTAGATAAACATTTGACTGAGAAGATGAAAAGATTTCAGTGTGTTTTTTCTCGCAGTTTCTGTTAAAGGTAAATCATTCAGGTGTATGCATGACAAAAACTCACCCTCTGTATATTTCCTCCAAAAGTCATTCTGTCAAATCAAAAATTAAATGTGAATTAAATTAATGTCCAGTATGAAATTAACAAATGGGTGGTTTGTTAAAGGGATAGTTCACCCAAAAATTAAAATTTGATGTTTATCTGCTTACCCCCAGGGCATCCAAGATGTAGGTGACTTTGTTTCTTCAGTAGAACACAAACGAAGATTTTTAACTCAAACCGTTGCAGTCTGTCAGTCATATAATGGAAGTGAATGGGAATCACGGATTTGAGAGTCAACAAAACATACACAAACAAAACCAAATTAAACCCTGCGGCTCGTGACGATACATTGATGTGTAAAGACACGAAACGATCGGTCTGTGCAAGAAACTGAACAGTATTTATATCGTTTTTTACCTCTGATTCACTACAATGTCTGAACTGTCCTGAGCGCGTCATCGACAGCCGGCACCTGACGAGTCTTCTTCTTGCTTTACAGCGGATCGCAGACATATAAGTGCATTACCGCCACCTATCTCTCAAATGGACCATTGACACTCCTAACTGAGGTTGTAGATAGACAGGTGTATTAAGCACTGATAATCATATGTTGGGAGTGAAGGGAGTGTGTCGCTCCAAACACACTCTGGTATCACTTTTTAATCATCATCCTCATTTGTACTGCCTAAAAATGAGAGTTGTCTGCCCAAATCCAACCCATGGGCAAGTACACATGACAATGTCGTTTAACTAGGAGTGGTTGTCGCAGCCTGTGTAATGAATAAAATTCATTAGTCAAGAATAATAATGGGATTACTCAACTGTTTCAGGGATATTCTCAAAGACTTCCCGAGCCTCCTCGTAACTGCATATCTCCTCGAAACACTCACGTTCTAGATTACCTGGGGTGAAGATCTCAAAGTCGAAGCGGTTGAACAACAGGTGGCGTCCTAAAAATGTGTTGGCCTCCTGGTCCACAACAAACACTACAAGGCACCAATAAATATGTCAAATGTGACTGAAAATACAATGTCATGCAATAATCAAAGGTAATGTTACATATATTGAAACAGCGATGGAGATAGAGATATACTTTGATAGAGATATAAAGTACATCTGAACATAACCATAAAAATACAATGAAGTAAAGTAATGGATATCATTAAAGTTACCTTATAATAGGCTAAGTCTCATAAACCTACACTTATCATATCCTATCCTATCTTAGATCATGATACTATTTTAATAGGAGCATGTGCTTTCATTATTGTGTTTAAAAACAAAATGCCCACCTTTACTGTCTTGATCTGCTGATATTTGAAGGGTTTTTCTCACACACGCACAGTGTCCACATAAAGTGAAATGACACAGCAGGAGGACAAATATAAGCATTTCTAGTCAACTGCGGGGGAAAAGGACAAAAACCGGGCTACTCAACGACACGGAACGACAGACTGAATTCCACAAACACACACCCATATTGTGTTATTTCAGAAGTTGAAATTCCAATTCGATTTTAATAGGAAAAAGGTCTCAGTTTTAATGGTCGAAATCGAAAGAATGTGAAGGAAGCTATCAAATTACTTACCTTTCAATGATAGTTTATATTGCCAGAGATTAAAGTTAGCGTTAAACTTTAATTAATTTCCAGAGAGCACTTGAAGACATTCGTGGTTTGGACGAAATGTCATTTGTTGTGTTCCAGGAAATGACAGTTTCTGTTTACAACACACACACACACACACACACACACACACACACACACGCTCAGACCTGAATAATCGATCGTTTTACCTAGAGGGAGTGAGAGTAGAACGAGAACAAATCCAAACCAACCTACTATGGCGAAGGATTAGCTCATGAATATTTATTACGTTACATGACGTTTGCGTAGAACGCCTACCTGGTTCGCAGAAAGCTTTTCAAATTTATGTGACTGAAAAAAAAAAAGAAAAGAAAAAAAAAAACCATCACGTCACTGTATGCTCTCATAACATGTCAAAGAATATTGTCATTTTGGCTTCGCCATAGTAGGATTCTTAATTTATTCCCACGCGAAACTGCACGGGTGCTTTCACATGTCTATCACAAACGAGGTAAATGAGGTTTACATTAACATTTTACATCTATCCTGTCAGTGCTAAACATGCTGACATTCATGATGTTTGTCATTTTTGTAATGTTGAAGACAGTTTTGATTGTAATTTTGATTTTAACTTTAGTAAATCGGGTTTCATCACTGTGAAGACATTCGAAACTGCACGGGTGCTTTCACATATCTATTACAAACGAGGTAAATGAGGTTTACATTAACATTTTACATCTATCCTGTCAGTGCTAAACATGCTGACATTCATGATGTTTGTCATTTTTGTAATGTTGAAGACAGTTTTGATTGTAATTTTGATTTTAACTTTAGTAAATCGGGTTTCATCACTGTGAAGACATTATTATATTTTATAAAAACAGAGACAAGGATCTTGGATACATTAACCTTTTAGTTTGTTTACCAAATCTCATATTCGCATTTAAGGAAGGTATATACACGAAAAATTCGAAAAAAAGGGATAGTTTACCCAAAAATAAACATTACTCAACCTCAAGTTGTTCTTCTGTTGAAATTTTATTTTGAAGAATATGATTAACCAAACAGTTGATGGACCCCATTGGCTTCCACAGTATGGAAAAAGGATACAAATGAAGTCAACAGGGACCATCAAATCTTTGGTTACTCACATTTGTCGAAATATATAATTTTGTGTTCTGCAGAAAGAAATTCATACAGCATTGGAATAGCTTGAGGCGGAGTAAATGGTGTCAGATTTTCCTTTTTCTTTCTTATTTTGGGTTTTATTGTTTATTTATCCAGCCACAGGTGGATGTTACTTTCATGAACCACTAGATGGCAATGAAAACTTGCTGTCCACAGTACTTGTATAAAAGCTTTGAGTAAATGTTTAATTTAATTTTCATAATCGTGTGAATCAAAACATTCTATAAAACGAAATGGAAATAGTAACACAAAGTATTAAACCATTTTTTAATGAGCAACAATTAATTAATGAATTATTTCCTGAAAACAACTTTTGACCTTTATTTTATAGCATATAGTTTACTCTTGTTTGAATCTGTTATTTTAATATCACTGAGATACTATTATAGGTTTTTATTTTAAAAAATGGGATTGTTTTTTATTTTTATATTTTTGGTTTTCATTTTAATTTTAGTTGACGTTTTACTAATTTTGTTGTGAGTTTTTGTCATTTTTAGTTATTTTAGTTTAGTTATGTTATTTTTCAACTAGCTCAAATAAATAAATAAAGTATGTACTGTATGTATTTATTTATTTACAGCCAACACAAGTAGAGAAAACCACTAGTAGAAAAGAAAAAAACAAACTTGCGTATACTGAGAAAAATGACAATTTCCAGTCTTCAGACTTAAGCTGACATCTAAAATTTAGATTGTAAACTGGAGACTAAAGCACTGTCTCTGACCCTTGAAGAGTGCAGGATATAATTACAGACTGCATGTTTGTAATTAACCTCAGTTATTTCTGGTTCAAACAATTTCCAAGAGCATTGTTAAATGTACAGAAGCACATGTTGTTAACTATAAAAAACATTTGCCAGAACCATATGTATGGTCATGTCATCTATGAAACATCAACAAGGCTCTCAATGCATTACCATGCAGATGATAAGATGACTTCATGCTCCATGGAGACTGCAAAAAATAAATACATTTTTATAAATATCTTGAACATATCAAACAGCACAGACAAACATCATCACTTTGTAACCTGATCGCATCATATCTATGCTTTCTGGGGAAAGCAACTCCTCCTCTGCCTCACCCAGATGATCTCCAGCCAGGAAAAGTCCCCAGTTTAACAGTAGTGATGTATTTGTGCTCCTCCTGGAGACTGGTGCTAACTGAACAGTAATAGGCTGCACTATTTCAGCAGGGGTCTGGACACTGTTGCAGCGGCATACTATGGCAAGCTGTTTTAACATTTAATCCGAAACCTACTAGAATCTATTTTAATGCTACTAGTATTTATGTATGTATGTATTTATTTATTTATTTGTAATTATTATTATTATTGATCTATTTTTTTTTAGCTAACTACTATATATTCCATTAAGTACTAGTAGGCTACTTAGCTGCTAGTGCTTATTCTTTAGCTAATAGTACTTATTTATTAGATACTAGTTCATATTTATTAGATATGTAAGTGTATTGAAATATAGTGACTACTGTTATTCTACTGTTACTAGTAACACATTTCAAATGTTTACCATTGAATTCTATGGGTATCTGCCATTCAGATATCAACTATTCAGTATTCATTAGATACTAGAACTTATTGAATACATACTATTACTTTTCATTATATATTAATAGATCCAAGTTATTCATTAGGTACTAGTACTTATTTATTAGACACTAGTATATTTTGTAATTCTTAACAAATCTTATACTAACTACTTTTTAATAAATACTCTCTATTTAATAAATAAGTATCTATTTAATATAAATATATTTAATAAACCAATTTTTAATATTAGAATTATGAAAAAGTGGTTGGCGCCGATAGCCTCGTGGGCAACGCTAGCGCTTTGGGCGTCCTGTGATCGAGTCCCAGTTTGCGGACCTTTCCCGATCCCATCCCCCCTCTATCTCCAACTTCGCTTTCTGTCTAACTACTGTCCTATCAATTAAAGGAAAAATCGCCAAAAAAAAAAAAAGAATTATGAAAAAGTGGTTTTAAGGAATGATTCAATGACTCATAAACTCATAACACTTGTTTCATTACTGGATGAATCAGCATTTTTGAATGAATCTCTTGAATAAATGATTCAGTGACAAATACATTTTTAACAGTCACTTATCTCCACCTACTGGAGAAACTATGTCATCGACACAATCAAACATTATTTCCAGACCAGGTCGGGTCCCGGGTCTCGGATCGCCGTGATTTTTCCAAGTAAGACATGTTCCCGGATCAACATTACTGTCCAGAAATACAGACTTAACCCAATCCCTACCCCTGAACCTAACCATACCCAAAATGTATTCCTAAAATTAGTGGGAAATGATAGCTGATTAACAAGGGTGTAGAAGCACCAAACCCTGATCATAAGCCTAAAACTGAAATTTCCTGAAAAGATATCCCTCAATTCTGATTGGTTGATTGGAATGTTGTTCCAGGATCAACAAGGATGTTGATCCAGGAACATGTTGTACTTGGTGAAATCACGCTCAC
>NW_015644168.1:312852-318766 GCF_001515625.1 Sinocyclocheilus rhinocerous
CTACACATTTAAACAATTCAGATAAGTTATCTAGAATTATTTATGGACCAGATAAAATACATATAATCATTTATTAATCAATTATCATTTTGACATATCTTTCCTTTATTTAAAGGCTGAAATGTGAGGTTTACCTTTTTATGAAACTTTTTCAAAGCATTATTTGAACATTTACATTAGATATTTCAACATGCTATTAAACTGTTGTCAGTCAAGTTGTCATTTAATATCCAAACATCATTGGTAATGTTATTGTTTTAGTGATTATGCAAACAAAAAGATTTTATTTGTTGTTTGTTGATTTTTAAATATAAAACTTGAAGTGATTTATGTGTCGGTACTTTTTGAACATCGCCAGCACATTTTAACAATACCTTGATAATACTGATAACCATGATAATTTTGGTCACTATAATCGTGATAAGAAATTTTCATACCGTTACATCCCTACTGTCAGCAGCGGTTGTCTATTTGCATTGTACTATGCTATTTGATTTTAATAACATGATTCTCAATTAACTGCCTTGTTTTTCTCTCATCCGAACAGGCCGGTGCAGGCGGGAACCACGCGGCCCAGCTGCGCGCTCCCAACGAACACGCCATCATCATGTGGATGAACGACCTTATCGGACGTGTAGTACAGTTTTTCCTGCGAAGGAGATGATTGACACATTGAACGCCCAGCAGACGCGTAGCAGACATGTAGCATCGTACATCACCCCCTCACCTGACTGTAAATATGTACATAATAAGGAATAACAGCAGTGCTGCTCTTCCGCAACCTCATCGGGTTTCGGCGTTCAGTTTTGGACCTGTCGGGATGTGTGCAGACCTGGACGGATACATAAATCGGGAACCCTCGGCCATCCATAGACTGACTCACAGCAGAGTTTCCTGCGTTCACATGGAAAGCTGAGCCATTAGATGCTGTGTTGACGTGGAGGTTTTTCTTGAACCCCATGTGGAAAACGTGCCTTCATTGCCTGTTTGCTCTTGACACATCTCTCTTTTTTGTCTTTACCCTGTCTTTTTCTTTATTGCTTTTATATTTATTTTCACTGTATTTAATTTGTACGTTTTGTGTATAATTTCATGAACGTGGACGTTAGTCGATCAAGCGATGATATTAGTGGTTCTGCCTGTTCCTCATGTGTTCATTGGCTCCAAGTTTGCACTTGCGATCGGTTTGCATAGTCTATACAAATCAGATAGAATAGAATATGATAAACGCCAAAACAGAAAATGAAGTTAGAATTTGAATGAAATTGCAATTGAAGACATGACCGAAAGTATCAACAATATATAGAAATTTGACCTATACCATTTGCATGATGATCTACCTTTAGTCAGTCTTTTTCTTGGATTTTAAATCGGAAATGCATTCTCACTTTGAAGCCAGATAATTAAAGTCCTTTTCACATGACTCACGTTACATCGAGAAACTTTGAGGCACCGAGCTACTGCGTTGTAACCTTTGTTACAAATAGGAGGGACACATGAATATTTATTAGGTTATATGATGTTCACTCAGTAGTCTGTACACTGATATGGTCGCCGTGATTTTGCCAAGTAAGACATGTTCCTGGATCAACATCTTTTGTTGATCCTGGATCAACATTACTGTCCAAAAATATAGACTTAACCCAATCCCTAACTCTAAACCTAACCCTACCCATAATTTATTCCTAAAAACAGTGTGAAATGATAGCTGATTAACAAGGGTGTAGAAGCACCAAACCCTGATCATAAGCCTAAAACTGAAATTTCCTGAAAAGATATCCCTCAATTCTGATTGGTTGATTGGAATGTTGTTCCAGGATCAACAAGGATGTTGATCCAGGAACATGTTGTACTTGGTGAAATCACGCTCACGTCTCAGTTCCTCCATGAAGACCTCTACTGTTTTTATGATCAATCTGCATAACAGTGACTGTAAAATATATATTTTAGGTAAGGAAGGACTACTTTAACCCCCCTCAAATTCCCCTCCCCACCCCCAGTCTGCATCCTGCCCCCACTGTCCTCTTTTTGGAAAACTAATATATGGTCATCCTAATTAAATGTTAAAACGGCTTGCCATAAGCGGCCCGCTGCACTGCACTGAACGCTGAGGCAGTTAAGCAGCGTCTGTCCGCACTGAGACTGGCAGTGAGCTGATATAAGAGTCACATTCCTGTCTTTATCTGCTGTGTAAGACCAGACGACGTTGAACTCGTCAGAACCCCGGAGGATTTTAAACATGCGCTCTGCTCTGGATGAATAATGATGGATAACTTGGGGGTCTGCCAAGTATGCCAAGTTTACAAACGCGCACTGAGGAAAAGATTTATTCTGTTTATTTTGCACTGAAATTAAGATATGGACTTTCATCAGCTTTGGCAGAGCATTTTAAGCTCAGCAGAAAATCACCCAACTATTACTCAACTGCATGCAGGCTTTTATTAAAAACAAACAGGTTATCACACACAAAGTTATGACATATGTACAGAGAGCCCCCCCCCAAAAGGACTTTAGAACTTGAAAAAGTCTGAAAGCCATTGAATGATATATCAAAATATCAAACCAAGTGGAATTTATTGTAACGAAATATAGCACAAGCAAAGTGTTTTGCAAAAGGAAGTTTGTTACGGGAATTTTTGATAAAATATGGATGTAGAATTAACACATTGAATTTGTGGACACATTGTTTATATATATTAGGGATGCACCGATGTATCGGCTGCCGATATTTATCGGCCGATTTTTCCTCAATTTACAACCATCGGCATATCGGCTATATAAGGAAAAAGGCCGATATAACAAACCGATGGTTTATTAATTAACTGCGTGAAGGCACTGAGCTGTATAATGTCTGTTGCATAATCCTAGCTCTGCTGTCTGCACTTTAATGCTAATCAAATAACAAAAGACAAAAGATCGCACACTATTCTTGACTAAATAACTTTTGTAACTTTCATAAGTGTAGCGGACCTCATCTGAATGATGACCAAAACTTTACTGATGTTGTAAAATGGATCCAATCCATGTTCATTAGAAATTATTTGATGATGCAGCAATAAAACTGCTAGTATAATTTAATGCAGGTGTTTTTGAACTTTGCTGATTTAAAACATGATCAAAATACTATCTATTTTGATGCCAACATTTCAAGTAAGAGAGGAAGTGACAAATATCGGTATCGGAATCGGCCAATAAGTGTTTGTTAAAATCGGTATCGGCCCCAAAAAATCCTATCGGTGCATCCCTAATATATATAGTTATTATTTTTATACTTTTAATTGTAATTGATGGTGTTATTCAAAAGTTAAGTGAGTTAGATGTTTCAGTGCATAGTCTTCATGATTCATTTAAACCTATGGGCTATAATGAAATCATTTAATTTGAGTGTTACTATTATGACATATCTTCAGGTAAAATATGGGCAAATAAATATAATGTTCATATACCTGTATATAGAATAAATTTAGCTTTCAGGTAAATCTCTTTTAGTGGGATTCTGTTTTGTCCATCTTCGGTTATTCAATAATTTAACCAAATTGCTAAAAAACTATTTTAAATTAAAATAGCTGATTTAGGATTTTACATTAATGGCATTTACATTTAAAAAAATAATAATTTTTCTTTTTTAAACACAGTTGTACTAATAAATATAATAAATATAAACAAATGCTGAAACCGCACTCCCTGGCCTCCACTAATGATCCTCTTGAATCCTCTAGTGGACAGTTTATGCAGACAGTGAGGCTGACAGTCCGTGGGCCTGTTTGCGTGCCGCCTGTTTTCAGTGAGTTTCAGTTAATAATGGATGCTAAGGGTCCAAAAAAAAAACAAAAAACGATTCCACTGTGTGCTGAAAGCTGTTTCCATGATGGCCAGTGTCCTGCCACACAGAAATGTTGCCCAACCACCGGTGGCTTTGCATGCCGTGAACCACGTGGTCAGGGAAGAGGTCAGGCAAGTTGTCAGGGAAGCGGCCAGGGCCATGGTCAGGGAAGCAGCCAAGGAAGTGGCCAGGGCCATGGTCAGGGAAGCGGTCAGGGAAGCGGCCAGGGAAGCGGTTATGGCCAGGGAAGCGGTTATGGCCAGGGTAGCGGTTAGGGCCGGGCCAGGGTAGCGGTTATGGCCAGGGAAGCGGTCAGGGAAGCGGCCAGGGTAGCGGTTATGGCCAGGGAAGCGGTTATGGCCAGGGTAGCGGTTATGGCCAGGGAAGCGGTCAGGGAAGCGGCCAGGGTAGCGGTTATGGCCAGGGAAGCGGTTATGGCCAGGGTAGCGGTTATGGCCAGGGAAGCGGTCAGGGAAGCGGCCAGGGTAGCGGTTATGGCCAGGGAAGCGGTTATGGCCAGGGTAGCGGTTATGGCCAGGGAAGCGGCCAGGGAAGCGGTTATGGCCAAGGTAGCGGTTATGGCCAGGGAAGCGGTTATGGCCAGGGTAGCGGTTATGGCCAGGGAAGCGGTCAGGGAAGCGGTTATGGCCAGGGAAGCGGCCAGGGAAGCGGTTATGGCCAGGGAAGCGGTTATGGCCAGGGAAGCGGTTATGGCCAGGGTAGCGGCCAGGGAAGTGGCCATGGCCAGGGAAGCGGTTATGGCCAGGATAGTGGCCAGGGAAGCGGTTATGGCCAGGGTTGCGGTCAGGGGAATGGTCAGGGATGGGGTCAAGGAAATGGTCAAGGAAATGGTCAGGGATGTGGTCGGGAAAATTGTCAAGGATGTGGTGATTGAAATCATCATGGGACTTCTGCATGACTCTTACTGGAGAACTTTTCAATTCAGTGCCTTATTCATATGGCATGTTTTCCCTGTTTGCTCAAACAGTCTAGAAAGATTTTCTGCCCCCCACCCCACCCCCACCTCAAATAAAAAATTGCTTGATTGAAGAGTTGGTGTCTTTTGGTATCATTTGGCTGTTTTCTCGCATAACTGCTTTCTGGCATCAGTGCTTTAAGTTTCTCTCCATGAGACCTGGACATTTATCAAAGTATTAGCCCATTTTTACACAAAATATACCACATTATATCATGGGGACTCAAATGGAACCAAATGCTAGGAATAACCTTAAATTTTTTTTTCGTTGCTTTTTTTCCCCTGCACCTGCTGCAAACTCTTTTGTATTTTTCTATATTTTCATTAAGGTTCTTCAGCTGGTCAGGAGTGACAGATGAATCTGCCTCATGGGCTGCAGTCAGTTTCTCCTCTATACATGTCATCCTTAATGGTGACATATCATGAAAATCTGACTTTTCCAGGTTTTAAGTGCTATAATCAGGTCCCCGGTGCATCTGCCAACCAAGGAAACGTGAAAAAGATTAACCCAGTAACTTTGTTTTGGTAAGCCTTTTTCTGCAAGCGCCTGAGCTGATTTCGCTCCCTTGGTGACGTGGCAAAGGGATCTTATTATAATATTCCTTACCACCCCTTAATCTGTAAGATTACACGCACAGTGCCGTCATTTTGATTTTGCAAGCGACAACGGTGTATTAGTTCTAATGCCATGGTGAAAGTTTGAGCAAAACATGCTAACTGTTCTGTCTTTAGCTGCACAGACGAGCACAGAACACTATTTACAGTCCCAGCCTCAGAGGAGACAAGAGAGCAGTGGATTTATTGATTTATTTACTGTATATTGCTGCTGCCACACAGATCTAAAATAAACAAGCAATTTATTTCCCAGCTGTTTACCTTCACAGACATAACCGACTGTTTTTGTAACTCATGTGTGTTTTTAACGTAAACTTGTGTGTGAATGAGAACTTAATTTAGTACTCACATGCTGTGACAGCCGCTTTCTGAACGTGTGCTTCGGGTTGTGTGCGCTCAGAAAACCATATATCAGAAGTTTAAACTCATATGGTTTAAAACGCATGATTTCAGAACGATAAACATGATAATCAGAACCAAAACAGATGTTTTTAGCAAGT
>NW_015644168.1:318937-326399 GCF_001515625.1 Sinocyclocheilus rhinocerous
AGATCTTCTTTATGCACCAAGAGCTTGTAACACTCCAAAGAGAAAAGAAAAATTGAAATTGCATCATATGACCCCTTTAACTTCATGCGGAGCAGCGCAGACCGATCGGCGAGAGTTGCAGCTTGCAGTCGGGGGCGGAATTGACCTATCGGTAAGCCCCTCTCCTCAAACGCAGATGAGACAATGGCCGTTAACTACCAGCTGCACGGGGACCAGAAATCAGACATCTTTAGGTTTCAGTGCCATAGAGAAACACTGGAAGATCCTAAGCTTTCATCGGTTTGATGGTGTTTATGCTACAAAAATGGAAAAACGATGTGCCTGAGGTACTTGTAACACCGTTTCGACACTCAAGGACACCCTACAATAATAAAATACATAATTAAAACAGAAGAAAAAAAAACAAAAAACAAAACAATACAACACAAACAATAATACAAAGAAAAACAAAACCCAATAACATAACAAAATCACTCAGGATAGGCTAATCTAAAAAAAAAAAGAGTTTTGAGACGTGATTTAAAAATTGAGAGACTAAAACTATTACGTATATCCTGAGGTAGAGTATTCCAAATCGTCGGAGCAATGCAACTAAAGGCTCTACTTCCCATGAAAGGATGAAGGAATAGTACCAGTGATAAGAGAAGAATGTATGATTTGAGTTATCAGTGGTAACAAGGAAGGTAAACAAAACTTAACAAGATGTGTGGGAATAGGGTCTAACTGACAGGTAGTAGAGTTAGATTTTTGGACACATTCCACTATTTCATTAGCCGTAGGCAAATAAAAACTAGAAAAAGCAGTTAAAGTGGAAACATCCTGAAAAGAGAAGAATGAACCACATGCCCCATTATTGTGAGTTAAATTCTTATGAATAGTTTCAATTTTATCACTAAAATAAGTCATAAAAGTATCACATATAGTATTAGAATGTGAATGTAATGAAAAAACATCTGGTGGTCTCAAAATATTATTCATTGTAGAGAACAATATTTTTGTATTCCCACCACCAGAGTTTATCAAATTGGCATAATAATTTGTTTTAGCAGTAGAAAGGGCTTCTTTGTAGTATCTAATATGGTGATCATACATTTCCTTGTGTACAATTAAACCAGATCTCATATATAAACGCTCAAGTTGATGCCCCTTTGCTTTTAACTGACGTAACTCAGGAGTATACCATGGAGCAGTATGAGCAAATGAGACAGTCCGAGTTCTGACAGGTGCAACAACATCTAAAACATTCTGCAACTGGTCTTTGTAGTAAGAAGTCAACTCATCCAGGCTAAGTAATCCATCAGTGTTCAACAAGTTATCAACTTCATTAGAAAAAACAGACAGATCGATATTCTTAATATTGCGAAATGTGATAGTATGGCTTTGAGCAATTTTTGATAGTTAATTTGGTACTGAAAGACACAAGTTTATGATCAGATATGGACAGGTCACGTGAACTACAATTAAAAGGTGTTATTCCAGTGCAACAAATAAGATCAAGTATGTGACCTTTTGAATGAGTTGGAAAATCAATAAACTGTTTCAGTTCAAAGCTATCCAAGCATGATATAAAGTCTTTTGTATCAGTAGCAGTAGCTTTATCAACATGGATGTTAAAATCACCAACCATAATCACATTTGGAGAAACAGAACATAATAAAGTTAAAAAAGCTGAAAGTTCAGTTAAAAACTTAGTATTAGATTTAGGTGGACGGTAAACAGTTGTTATGATAGTGGGTACTGGTCCATTAACTTGTAACACCATGGATTCAAAAGAAGCATAAGAAGGTACAGCTATAGTTGACACCTTCCATTTCTTATTATATAGCATTGCTAGACCGCCACCTCGACCCGAGACTCGGGGCTGACATGCATAAGCAAAACCTGGAGGAATGGACTGATTCAGCTGAGAAAAGTCATTGTGTTGCTGCCATGTCTCAGTCAAACAGAAAAAACAACGGTAGCTCAAAAGGTGTTTAGGAGGCAAAACAAACTCCCCCAAAAAGTTAGCTTTGGTGAGCTGTTTCGAACTGCCAAAATGAACTCAAAACGAACTTCGTTTCAGCCTGATTTTGTTCGAAATGACGTCATTTCAGTTCGTTCTTTGATTTTGTTTGAAGTATATTAAGTGAATAAAATGCAATATTTGTCAAGAGACGTTTTCATGAAGCAACAGAAACACTTCTATGGCAAGCCATTTTAGCTTAAAATATTCCAAGCGTTACTCGTCGTAATTGCATTTTTACTAGTAACAATTCAATTAGAGAGCTCTCTAAATCTATTTTAACTAGTTACAAATACAATAAGAGCTCTCTAATTTAATAAAGCTCTGCAATTGCATTCTTACTAGTAAGAATTAAATTAGAGCGCTCTACAATTCAATTCTTACTAGTAACAATACCAATTACAGAGCTCTCTAATTAAATTTTTTACTAGTAAGACAATTTCTTTCTTTCTCGCTCTCTCTCTCTTTTTTTTTGGTCAGACATTAGGGGGGGAAAAATTCAATTGCGACATTATTTTGGGGTATTTTTTCCGATAAGCTTAATTAGGTGATATTTTGCTGAGTGTGTTTTTGTGCTGGAACCGTGGCTGGTTTTGGCCAGTAGGTGGCAGCACGACTCTGTCTTACTGAGTGATTCATTTAAAAACACCGATTCATGCAAGTACGAAACATGTCTCTCTGAGACACGCAACAGTTCTTTTCCGGCTTTGTTTGGAACTATTTGTGTTGGTAAAACAAAAATAGAAAATAGTGTGTCCAAAATGTAACTCGCGTATTAATTTCTTGGTTGTTGAACTGTATAAAATCAACATCACATTCACAATCATGCTCGTGCGCTAATATTCGGAAAACGGCACTCTTGCTTGTGTGACATTACTTAACAATATCAGATGTTATAAATATAAAAAACAAATACTCATACAGGGATATTTTTGCCCTCATAACTATAGTGGCATTCTAACTGCATTCTAATAGGCTTCATCATGCAGTAAATGCTTGTGTTAACAGTACAGGACCCAGCCCAGCATTATTGTGTGAGTGGATAATGCGAATAAAGCCCTTGCAAAACAAAACAAAAACAGGTATTTTACAACCAATAATTAAATATGCATATTGCGGAGAATACATTTATATGCATGTTTTCTGTGCAAGTGTGAATTCACCTTTAAAAATAACTTACAGTAGCTACATAGACTACCTATATTTCTTCTCTGTAAAGCATAATCATTTTATAATGATTTTAATCAATATATAATAATACTTAATAGATCACTAGAGCCTCAGCGCTGCTATTCATCATTAAAAGCTGCTTGACCGAACAAGCTGCTTGAGTCCCCATTTTCTTTTTTTAAGATTTCTTTTTGGCATTTTTGCCTTTATTCCGATAGGACAGTATAAGTGAATTGGGGGGAGGGGGTGCGGGATGGGACTCAAACTCAGGATACCCGTTGCGCAACGTGTTATCGACGGACTGCCCACAAGGCTATCGGGACTTACATTCTTACTAGTAAGAATTAGTTAGAGAGCTCTCTAATACAATTCCTACTAGTAACAATTCAATTAGAGAGCTCTGCAATTGCATTCTTACTAGTAACAATTAATTGGAGAGCTCTATATTTCAGTTCTTACTAGTAAAGATTACAATTAGAGAGCTCTCTAATTAAGTTCTTACTAGTAACAATTTAATTATAGAGCTCTCTAACTGAATTAGAGAGCTCTGCAATTACATTCTTACTAGTAAGAATTCAATTTAGAGAGCTCTCCAAAAATAATGGACAGAATAAGGGACACACACACAGGACAATATATTCATAGAAAAATAATGGACAGAATAAGGGACACACACACAGGACAATATATTCATAGAAAAATAATGGACAGAATAAGGGACACACACACAGGACAATATATTCATAGAAAAATAATGGACAGAATAAGGGACACACACACAGGACAACATATATATATATATATATATATATATACACACACACAGGTATATATCTTTTAGTGAATAGTGCAAGTCTAAAAGGGACAAGTTTTTTTTGTTTTTAAGAATAGAATAGATTTATCTTTAGATCTGTAATGTTTTTTTAATGGAGTCTCTTATGCTCATCATCAATGCTGTATTTATTTGATCAAAAATACAGAAAAAAAAACAATATTGTGAAATATTGCAATTTCTAATATTGGTTTCCTATCTTATTATACTTTAAAATATAATTTATTTCTGTGACACAGCACTGAATTTTCAGCATCATTAGGCCTACTCCAGTCCTCAGTGTCACATGATCCTTTAGAAATCATTTGTTGGAACCTGTGTTCCATAAATAAAAAGTTAAAAAGAACAGAATTTATTCAAAATAGAAATATTTTCTAACAAAATGAGCATAACAGATAAAGACGTTATAAAATCGTAATTATTCCAAACTTTTGGCTGGTAGTGTAACGTCTCATCCCTCTGGTTATGTAATGGACAGAAGCGGTCAGATATGCTGTGAATGATGTGCGGCGGCACCTGTAGATGTGGCTACGCGGCTTCAAATAAAAATAAATAATTACCTTTTACGTAAGTATGCCACTTCAATACACAGCACGAAACATTCAAAGCATAAATAGCAAGTTTTACCTACAGAGTGAATTATATTCTAAGTATTATTCCTCTTTATTTAGTAAAGCCATCCGGTGCTTAAAACTATCCTAAGGGATGAATTCAATCCTACTTACCAAACCTAACAAAAGGCAAAGTCTCTGCTTAAAACTTACATTGAATTCAAGATGTTACTCGTGTGTAAACTTAAGGAGAATAGAACTGACATCATACTTCATACATCCGCTAATGCAATGAAATTCATTTTTAAGTGTGCCTTAAGTGCTTTGTGGGGCCACCAGAGAGATAAGAAAGATTAACTACAACTTCTCTCAGAGCAGAAATATGATTCAACCTGTATCAGATCATGATAAAGCGGGGTCATGAAATCGGATACAGTGGATAGAGAAAAGGAGACATAACTGGTAAATCTCACACAACACATCGTTTGGGCATGAACTGTTAACCTGGGATAGTGAGTGCAAATGGAGAGGGGAAGGAAGAGGGAAAGTTTTGCATTTCATTGAAACATTTCTCACACAATTTATCTCAACCTTAAAGTGTTCAGCATCAAAATCAACCGTGCTGAAAATGTGTTGAATTTGACTTGCATGTTTTGCAACTATTAACATGTCTAGTAAAAAGGATAAAAAAATGTCTTTATCATAATATCCTCTCATTTCTAGAGTTCATCATTGTCCTGTTAAATAAAGACACATGTAGTTGAATCTAGTGACCAGGGCATTCTGTCGCTCTCTCTTATTCACTTCCAGTTTCTGCAGGCCATTTCCTTCATCATTCACATCCCTTCAGTCTTTGACACTCAATTATGGAGGTATTCTACCTCAATGGCTGTATCCGAAATTGCATACTCTCAGTAAAAACAATCAAATCATGTGGCTTCAGATAGCAAAGTATCCATCAGATGTGCACTTCAGAATCAGTAGTAAGTCACCCAGGTACTTTCTGTCAACTTTTTGGACTTACTGCTGTGTTCACACAGTTATCTGCACACATTATATTTGGGTAGTATGCAAATTTGGATGCTGCCAAGGTGTCTTCCTGATTTTTAAGTTCGTAAGTTACTGAGAATACTAATGTGGTCACTTCATTTACATTACTAATACGTAAGGTAATGACTAGAACAAATGTCAAATCATGAGGCTTGTTGGAGAGGTGCTATTACTTCATGTGATTGGACTTAAATGGCTTTTATCAAATCAGTATTTCATGTCCATTTATACGTTGAGTTACTCATGTAATAAGTGGGATAATGTTAATTCAGTCGGTCACTATAATAAATAAACCCTTTCAGAGTGATAAAACACCAGTGGACCCTGAAGGGGGTTCGTTTTACAATAATGACCATCTGACTGTCCATTATCCTTTATACAGCACTGACAGTGAAGCAGAAACATGGTCTTCATGGGTGTTTTATTGGATGTGTATACAAACAGAAGCAGCAGTGTCAGGCAGTGGGAGAGAGCGTCTGAAGGCTGCTCTTCACGGTAGCCAGATTCTGTTTCCAGGAGCACAGCGTGTCATTCAGCTGCTGCCACTGCTGTTTGCCAAAGGTGCGGTGTGTGCTGTGGCTACAGGAAGTGAGACAGAAGCCAATCACGTCAGCATGGGCTTCAAACACAACCCTTACTACTACTACTACTACTGCTAATCATTTTAGTGTATTTGTATGTTTTCAATTTGTCTGAAATCAAAACTAGGTAATGACTTACCTCACCACGACCTTCCGCTGTGTCTGGTCAATCTTGCAATAGACCATTTTGGTCCGAACAGCTAGAAATTCACATGAATTAAATTTCATGTTTTATATATTTTTATACGTTGATTTTTTTTAGATTGCAAATAATTACATTCTGTGGCATTATGAACTATGTAAATTAGACTATACATTTAAATATTAATAAAATATTTAAAAGCTAAAATATTTATTTAGCAATCTCTATTCTAAATCTATTCTATTCTTAAAAACAAAAAAAAAAACCTGTCCCTTTTAGACTTGCACTATTCATTTACTAACTGCTTGTTTTCTAAAAAAAAAAAAAAAACACTAGCTTCTCTAATCTTTTTGTTTTCTCTTCTCTTTTGTTGATGTTGATTGCTTCCATTGTCCTCATTTGTAAGTCGCTTTGGATAAAAGCATCTGCTAAATGACTAAATGTAAAAAAAAAAAAAATGCATATTTTATTGGCAATGACTTCAGGCAATCAATAGTCATAGTAATTATCAATATTTTATTGTTCCCGATTCAATTAGATCATTCGCAAAGATTCTGATGGGAAAAATACGTTGAAAAATTGGGCGGTCACTAGCTATGTTTCCATCCAAAGATTCAAATTAAACTTATGCGAATTATGCGCATTATGCACATATGCGAATAAAGCACCATTTCCATCTAACGAGTCAAAGAGAACAAAATCGTCACTTCCTGGTAAACTGGCACTAAATATCACTAAGAAAACCAGGAGAAGCCACTGAATATAATAATTTTCATATATGATAAATTACTTGCGCCTCAGAGCGAGCAGGCGAAACACAATAAATGCTGTCAATGCTTTCGGAGGTGGATGCCAGCTGTGTGGGAACGCAGTCGTGTAAGATAATTATACAGAAATTCTTTGACAACAGACTTTGCTCAGGCATTTCAGAATGACCATAACAACATAAAGATGCTGTGAACGAGATCGGCCCGCTGCTAGTCAAGTTATCCCATCTCATAGCGCAAAGTCACATGACTTTTTCGATGCGCATGGAGGATATTATTCGGTAAATGTGTTTCCATAGTAGTTTGTGCGCATTTAAAAAATTTATCCTACTCAAATGTGCATTTTTAGAATTTATGCGCATCTTGG
>NW_015644168.1:326409-340165 GCF_001515625.1 Sinocyclocheilus rhinocerous
AGGAGAAGCCACTGAATATAATAATTTTCATATATGATAAATTACTTGCGCCTCAGAGCGAGCAGGCGAAACACAATAAATGCTGTCAATGCTTTCGGAGGTGGATGCCAGCTGTGTGGGAACGCAGTCGTGTAAGATAATTATACAGAAATTCTTTGACAACATACTTTGCTCAGGCATTTCAGAATGACCATAACAACAAAGATGCTGTGAACGAGATCGGCCCGCTGCTAGTCAAGTTATCCCGTCTCATAGCGCAAAGTCACATGACTTTTTCGATGCGCATAGAGGAATTTATTCGGTAAATGTGTTTCCATCGTAGTTTGTGCGCATTTAAAAAGTTTATCCTACTCAAATGTGCGCATACTTTTTTTAGAAAGTAAATTTTTAGAATTTATGCGCATCTTGGCGTTTCCATCCAGCGTTTTTTTTATGCGATATTCCAAAATGTGCATAAAAATAGGTGGATGGAAACACAGCTACTGTTACACTCTATTAAGATGTTATTGGATGTTGGCTGAAGAAGACGCTGACAGACTACAAATATTCACCGTTTCACCCTCTCAACAGAAAATCTGTTTACGTTAATTATAAAATCATCAAATGTGAAGAAGGTCATTGAGTCGATCCCTTTTGGGTTCAGAGGGAGGTGCTCACTGTTAGATCAACACTTCATCAGGACTGGTCTGAATTGCCTGTCGTTGGTCAATGGCAGGGAGGATCCTGCTCTAATTAACGTTTGCCTTTTAAAAGAGCCAAAACTGCTGAGACTCAAATTCCACCAGCCCAGTGACACCACAGATAACAGAAACGCGTGTGAGCCTGTGCTCAACACTCCACTGCATTTAAAAACAAACAAAAGATGAGCAGTAATGCACCGAAGCCATTTTTAAATGTTATTTTAAATATGAAGCAACACTCATCAATGCTAATTAACAGTTGCATTAAAAGTTACAATTATACTAGATTAACCACAGTCCAAAATAAATGCTTTTTTCTTTTATGCAAATTAAAAAAAGAAAATAACAAATTTAAAAAAAAAGATTTATACATCATCTGAAAGCTGAATAAATAAGCTTTCCATTGATGTATGGTTTGTTAGGATAGGACAATATTTGGCTGAAATACAACTTTTTGAAAATCTGGAATCTGAGGGTGCAAAACAAATCAAAATATTGAGAAAATCACATTTAAAGTTGTCCAAATGAAGTTCTTAGCAAAGCATATTACTAATCAAAAATTACGTTTTGATATATTTACAGTAGGAAATTTACAAAATATCTTCATGGAACATGATCTTTACTTAATATCCTAATGATTTTTGGCATAAAAGAAAAATCAATAATTTTGACCCATACAATGTATTTTTGGCTTATTGCTACAAATATACCCCAGCGACTTAAGACAAATATTAATAAATAATGTTGTTTGGTGTTTTAACACCATGCCAGCATGCTTGGCTATTTGAAATAGTATAAAAGAGTCATTAAAAAACCTATACAAGGTTTTTGCAGTTTGAGATAGAAACTCTAAAATGAATTTGGGGTCGATAGTTAAATATCTCTTCAAAAGTGTTTGCCGAGTAATAGAATTTCCTAAGAGAACTTAACCAGCACAATAATAAAACATAAGACGTACTGGACTCAAGAGCATAGTGGTAGATCTACATTTGATATTAAAAACTTGTGTGTATAATAAGCATTTAAATGTGTTATAATTATTGAATATAATTACTGTTTTATATATATATATATATATAATTACTGTAATAATAATAAATAATTAAGATAGCAGATAAACGGAGTTGAATTTTTTTCTTCATTATGTACCAATTACTTATAAAAGTAATTCAATCTAATTAAAAACTGACTAATTTACACATTGTGTGTGTACTTTGCATTTTTGTTTATTAGAGTGTCATGGTCATGACTGAATCCTATAAAGACGTTCAGACTGTACTCACCGAGAGACTCAATGAAGTCTTTGTTGCTCTGGTAAAACTTCACATATGCAGCAAGCTTTGCACTGACAAAGATAGTCAGGAGCTGGAAGGAGAAAGAGGCGTTTTATTCAGAGAATTTCTGAAAACGATTTAAAGTCTGTATTCATTTAAAAAAAAAACTATACATTTTCTTACATCGTGGATGAGTTCTCCCTCCAGGAAACGCACCGGTTTCAAGGCTAGGAGATGGTCGAAGAGATAGGTGTTTGGGTCTTTCAGGGCACGGACGATGCACCTGGGAGATCAGAGCGTAGGTGTAAATCACTAACAAAGACAAAAGCAGATCTGACAGAGAACTGACAAGAGAAGGTCATACCTGTGTGCATCCACTCGGGCTTGTGAAGCATTGTCCTCTGTGTAACTGCCCAGTAACTCCACCATCACTTTAGCTGCAGCTTCACTGAAAGACACAAGAGTGTAAGGTCAAATAAGCAAAAACCACAAGCTGCCTGGACACAGCTGACCTGAAATCAAACGAGCAGGTACCTCTTCTTGCAGTCGACCAGCGCATCATACACCAGACGGAGCAGAGTGTGTTTCTTCTCAGTATCTAGATTCCAGTCTGTGATCCACTTGCGCACCTGCACAGAACACAAAAACCCAATCATGCTGGGAATCATTTCCTAATTACATAAAATACTAAGAGAAACGAGCGGTTTGAGGGTTGAAGCTGATGTTGGCTATACAGATTAATCTCACAAAGAAATTTGCAGATCATAAGCATATCGAAAGAGAACAGATGTAGGGCTGGGACTTGGATCTATGCATCAGTTGTTGATTGGATGTTCAGTTGTGGGCGTGGCACTCAAGAGGAAGATAAACATGAGCTTGACATTTTCATAGGACTAAACATTAGGAGATTGATTTAAAAATAAAAAAATGCAACATATGCACAGATAAAGTGTTTACAATATGATCTATAACACGCATTTGGAAAACAGATTTTAGGAAAAAGCCTACTTAAGAAATTTAAACCTAGGTTTTATTGATTTATTTATTATACAATAAAAAACCAAAAACTTTTCCACCCCAAATTCTCATTACTGTAACACACTTTTTTACTGTACTTTCCTCATTTACTCAAGGGTAAAAATGTACTCATTCTCTTTACTGTAATACATTCACACCCATCAGGACACATTTTTCTAATCACTAGCAAATGCAGTTTACAGATGATTTTAGTATACTGTACAAATGTGCATTTTAAATACATATTTTCTACATTACAGTAGACTACTAACTGGAGAAAGGGGACTTAATTTTTCACTTTGTGTTAATTATGAGATGAAATATGAGCTGGACATTTCAAGACTCATCCAAATATCTTGTGATGCATTTTAAAAGCAGGAAAGGAAATACTATGATATTTTTGACATGATGTCCATACCTGGTCCAGGTCTGTAGGTATGAATGCAATGGCATTGCAGGTGGCCGCCACTTTAATCAGACTGCAGTACACAGTGTGCCTCACCGGTGTGTTCTCATCCATACCATGGAACAGATTGCTCAAGCTGAAAACAAAGAGTTTAATTAAAACAAATGAACAAGATTAGAAAAAAAGAGATTCATTTCAACAATACAGCGAAAGCACTCACAGCTGCATCCTGAGCGAGGGCCGCTCACCCTCACGAAACTTCACCAGCTTCTCACATAAACTCTCAATGAGAGCTTCCTGTTTCTCCGTCTCCAGAATCAGCAACAGGGAGACGATGCTGTTCATCACACTCTCCACATCTGCAGAGGAACACAAGAGCGCTTGAAAATGTTCTTGTAATTCTTTGCATGCTCTAACTTCAGTTATGCCATACCTTTGTCATCGTCTTTGAGGCAGACATCACAGGCTTCAATGATCTGTGCCAGATCGACGTGCAGACCTCCTTCTGAATTCTCCTCAGAGATCTCAGCTCCTTTAGATTTCAAATAGGCCCGGAGCTCTGACGCCTACAAATGAATGAATACAGAAATGAAGCCAGCTCTTACAGTAACAAAATCATAATCCCACCACGGTGCATCACCAAAAAGCGCCCAACCTCTTCAGACAGGTTACAATCTGTGTAATATTTGTGGGTTGTGAAATGTCTGTTGTCAATAACAAAAGCAGATACGTGACTATTGATACACAATATCCTGCTGACATTGAAGAAACGGCGTTTCTACCGCAATGCAACCAAACAACACACCTCAAAAACAAGTGAAATAACCGTATGCACAAACATAAACTGTTAAATTGATTATTACTGTACCAATACGTTGTATTGAGATCAGCTAAAGGCTAACAGATGTTAGCATCTACAAGCATGCTTCCGCAAAAAGGCTTTTACTTTGCTAAATAAGTGTGTAATAACGCAAAAAAAATGCTTATGAAGTATTTAAACATACCTGGTCCTCCTCCGTTATATCAATAAACGCTGGGACACTCATTTTATTAAATATTTTAAGAGCACAGATCAAAATCCACGCTCGTAGCCTAGGTTCACAGGCCGGAAAAGAATCTGTAAACTAGCCGGTGATGCTGACGTACTTCCGGGTCACAGACTTAAAGGGACAGCAAAAGTTTGCTTTTTATTGGCGCGCGTTAGTGAGTTTGATATAATTAACGCAATTAAGCATATAAAGCAGCTTATCGTGATTCTTTGGTTCTGCTTCAGGAAACAGAACTACTGCCCTTGCAGTACAAAATGCAGATCTGAATATATCTGTTCTGTTCAGTGTTCACCCAAAACAGACGGTTAGCTGTATTTACCTCCATGACTTTCAAATTTTTTTTGTTGTTTTCAGTGGAAAAAAAGACACTAAAGTATCTTCATACAATGTACGTTTGTATTGACCACAGCTCCAAAACGGCATAGCACAGGGGTTTTTCAGCCTTTTAGAATTTAGATATATTATACAATATTTTTTAAAAATGCATTACTGTAATGTGTGTTAAAAATCTCATTACTGTCATCACACACACACTTTTTTTTTTTCAAAAGAGGATACTAGTGCTGGGCGATATGATCAATTTTCATATCATCCTATGGTCAGCCTGTGAGATCGCCGATACACGATATAATCGTGCTAATTTATTTAATTATTTATTTACTTAGTTTCATTGCCGGTAAGTGAACCATCTCCAGCTTAAGGCTAAACATCTACATTACCAAAGAACATCATCACAAGCTCAGTCTAGCGTGAGTTTATGCACTTTAAAATACACTCCTGTTAAAATCAGTGAAGCAATCTACATTGTATGATGAATAAATCTCGTATACTTACATCGCACGTACATCTGCACTTTGTTGTTTATGTTAAAAGAATTCGCGAGTCAGAATTCAGTCAGCGCGCGCTGAACAACGAAACTCCGCTGTTTCAGCGATGATTCATCTGAACGCGTCTGATTGGCCATTGCATTCATAAGCATAACATAATCGTGTGTGATTGGTTATAACGCGCAACACTGTTAAAACGCGGAAAAAGAAATATAATGGAACAAATAAGCCATAGAATTAATTAGATAGTATTACTTACCTGATAATAATAGTAATAATAATCATCTTGCTATCGTCAGTGGTATCAGCCACAGGCGATATCTCTGATTATCGTTGATACACCATACTATCATCTATCGGCACATCCCTAGAGGACACAACTAGAAATCAGTGGTTAAGTTGTATTTACAACACTGTTCCAGAACAGTACAACCCAAATATTCAGATGTGTGCAGCGCATTTTATGGAGGACTGTTTCCTGGGAGAGTAGACTACAATGCCGGCTGTTCTGACTCACAGCCTGTAAGTAAGTTTTTTATATTTAAAGAATTTGCCACAGACGATTCAAACGCGAGTTTTCTGTTTCCTGGGAGAGTAGACTACAATGCCGGCTGTTCTGACTCACAGCCTGTAAGTACGTTTTCATATTTAAAGGATTTGACACTGACGATTCAAACGCGAGTTTTGAGCAGTGTTGAGTAGCACTTGTTGTTTGTTGTTTCTCCGATCACAAATGCAGACATGGTTTTATGTTTACGCGGCGCGATACGCAACGCAACGAGCGTAAAAAGAGTAGAAGTCATTATAATTAGGGTTGGGTATCGTTTGGTTTTTTTGATACCGGTGCCAAATCGATTCTTTTAAAACGGTTCTGGTGCCTAAACGGCCTGAACCGATACTTATAAAAAAATAAAATAAAAAAAATTCCCCCAAAAATTATGGATTGGCCATTAGCACTATAAACACATGATGTCTGTTTCATTCATAGATCTTATAAAAGCTCTCTAAATGAATGAATATACAAGTGTCTGGCTGGAGATACTGCTGATATTTAACATCATGCATGAAATAATGTTTCCTTTGCCTTAAGTCTTAATTGGAAAAACACACTATTCTCAAAGAGTTTGAATCATGTGTAGCCAGTGTTAGGGGCTTTTCAGAATTATTCACTGATGTTTCTGAAATCGTTAAAAAAGTTTCATTTTGATGATGTTGGGTCTGTGTGGTTGGCTGTTTGCATTGAGTCACAGGGAGCGGTCTGAGATACTGACAAACTTATATGTGTGATCTCCATGCAATGCCAGAGAGAATGTGGGAGCATTCACAGATAGAGGAAATAGCAGTGATGGACCAATGATCACTGTAGTTTTAAAACTACTAAACACTTTTATTGCATTTTCAATTTGAATGTCACTTAGTTCTTCTGTGTGTCACAAGCCAAAACTGATGGAACCATCATTTCCAAAACAACAAAAAATATTTGTATTGATTTTTTTAAAATTGAATTTTAGAAAAAAAGTGCAAAACTTCTACCTTTCTCGGGGTATAAACAGCTTATCACTGGGCAGTACCCTCAAAGGGTACCTTCTTTACCCCTAAAGGGTGCATATTAGTGCCTTAGAGTACCCTTCGTATGTACTTGTTTACACTTTATTTTACAGTATGTGTATTTACAGTGTACTTACCCAAGGAAGCACTGGTAGTATATGGTAACTACTTGGGTAAAGCTTAGGTATAAGGGGTATAGGTTCAGGGTTAGAACCAAGTTATTACCCAGTTATTGTAATACCAAATAAGTATATAGTATCTACACATGGAACAGGACTGTAAAATAAAGTGCTACCATGTACCGTTATGGTACTATTATGAACGGGGTGAAGAAAATACAAAGTTATTCCTTTGAGGGTACTAGCACATTTCTTCTGAGAGTGTATTATTTGTCCTGATGTCTGGAAATATGAGTAGACATCAGTTTTGTCACGACAACTCTCAGAGGGTTTGGCATGGTATGTACATGACAATGTTAATGTGTTTGGTCTTGGCGGAACAGATCTGCTACGCTGCTGCTGCAGAGCAAGTACCGAGACTTGCTATTGCCAAGAGGCAGACAGTAACTAAGTAAATTTACTTGAGTATTGTACTTAAGTACACTTTTTGAGTATCGGTACTTTACTTGAGTATTATTTTTTCTGGGAACTTATGACTTTAACTTCACTACATTTGAAAGACAAATATTGTACTTTTCACTCCACTACATTTCTATCAAGATCCTCGAAGTAGAAAGTCGTTACTCTGTAGCAGCTTTGAAAGTCAGTGGGTGATTTTTTTCTTCTCTAAAACGTGACTTTCTTTTTTTCAGACAGTTTATCAGTAATCACTCTTGTAGGACTACATTAAAAATGGTCCTCGTTTCCTGTTTACACTTAAGGCCCTTGGGGTCAATATGACCCCAAACATTGAAAGAGTAATTGTGAAAAAATATATACATTTGTAATCATACAAATAATATATATTTTTTTGTTTACTTCTCATCTATACATTAATGCTGTGTTTTGGGAGATATGAAGTACTTTTGTACCTATTTACCACAAAATTCCTCAACTACACCATTAGCTTGCATGTGAAATATTAATTGTTTATGATCTAGGTGTTAGGTGTAGAATTCTGCCATCTGCTAGTTAGAAATAAACCTAAAAGGATTACAGTTTAGGAAATAAATTGTTTTGACCAGCAGAGGGCCATAGAGAGCCATTCATTTTACTGGATGTGGCCAACTGCTTCTATCACAACTTTTGTGATACATTTTGTGAATTTATGTTTATATAAACATTAGAAAATTAATTAAAAATAAATATTCTTTCAAGTGGTATAATTTTTTGTGGTTTTTGATGCATTTTGAAATGTCTGTTTTCAAAAAATGCCACAGAAATTTGACAGAAAAATGCCACATTTGACAGAAAAATGGCACATAAGACACACCTAAAGGACAAGACTTAGAGTCAGATTGTAGTTGCATATTATTGCCAAGTGTAAAAAAATAAATAAAAATAAAATAACTTTAGAATGTGGAAGAAATTAAAAATGTAAATAAAACCAACAGCAATATGCAGAAGTGTGTGCGTGTGCATGCATTAGGTCTCACTCAAACGTGTTCTGCATTTGTGGCTGATTTCAAATGCTATCTGTGGCAATCATACCTGTGTGTGTGTGTGTGTGGGTGTGTGTGAGTGTGCCCGTGTGCGTGCATTAGGTCTCACCCCTTTGTATGATTTTTAGAAAAATATTTATGTGAAGCATAAATCTCCACCCCAGCCATCAGTGGGGTGTATAGGCAGATTGTATGAAAACTTTATTTAAATAACAAAATTATTTTAAAAAAATATATAAAAACGCATACGGGACATCAGAAACTAACAAGAAACTATGCAGATGGAGAGCTGTTCCAAACTATACAGCTTTGAGACATTGTTTGAACTGTGGTTTGCTGGAAGTCATTGAACTATGCTGGAATTTACAACCAAAGTTGTCTTACTGTACAATGCTTTTGACAAACACACCCTATATTAACAGACTGATTTAAACCATGTCCCTGGCTCTTTTTGATGATTTCTTTCTGTGTTATGATGAAAACGTTTTCCTATTTAGTGTGATAGATACAAAATAGACAGTCCAGACTCTGGTTCCCACAGTTTGTGTAACCACCTCCCCGTATCAGGACCGTTCTCCTCTATCAGCAAGGTCAGTGACCTCATCAGAAAGCGGCACGCCTGAGTGAATCACACACACCACGGGTGACTTGATTCTAGGTGCGCAGGAACAGACGGGGGCTGGACAGGAATGTGGGACGAATGGCCACTATAGGGGGGAAGATGTTAGAGTACAATTAATATTACTGGAGTTATTACAGTTTCCAATCTGCAGCGTGTATTAGCACGGTATCTCTGGAAAGTGTGTGTACTGGTTGTGAATACACACTGAGTAATTCTCGTTAACATGTCTATATGTCTGCGAGATGACTAAAGTGATGACCCTGTTAAGGGATTACTTAATGGATTGAGTGTGTTCTCTTGCTGGAAGTGTTTTATGAGTCACTGGGCATCATGCATGAAGAAATAACATCTGAAATTAAGCTGAAATATTAAAGCAGGGCTCCATATGGAAAAAATATAGAGCCATCGGTTCCTAAAATGAAATTTTTAGGAGCCGAATGACTTAAGTTGCATTGCATAATCTTATGCATTGCACTGCATAGCTTTTTGCTTTAGCAACAGTCGCTGCTGTGATTAAGGGATGTTTTATTTAAGTTTTACAAACTACAGTGTTTTTTAGTTGTAGCTACTGTATTTAGGATACATTACTTTCAGTTTGACGCTCTCACTTTAGTGATCCTGATCAAATGTTAGTTTAATGTGTTATATTATAATAATTAAATAATTTAAATGATTTTAAAAAGTATTTTTAATTACATGTTTGTAAGGGTCCATTCTAGGGATGGGCATTTCAGGCAAAAATAATATTCGAAGATCGCCGGTATTATTCGATTATTATTATTCGAAAATCGCAGCCCTCCCCCGCATGCACGCATAGGCTACTAAACAGAGAGAGAGACCATTCACGCTTTCAATCTGTATGTTAATAAACTGTTTAATTCATTAGGGAATAGGCTTTATAACTCAAGCTATATAAAGATTATGACGTGCTGAAACATATGAATATAATATCACCGAATGACGGCACTTATTAACATAGCCTAACAGTCCATCGACTAGCATAAATCATCTGCTCATAAGACTAGGACATCAAAAACGAGCATGAAATCTGCTTGAGGAAATCTTTCGCAATCATGCAAAATTCCTGATTGCATGCAATCACTTTGATTTTGGCAGCAAAAATTTGCAGAGCTACAGTAAAGGTGATCACAGTTATTTTTTCGGGTATCAGCTTTATTCCAAACACGAGTCCAGTGTAATTATAACTCTACGATATCACGCTCAAAAATATTTAGTCCTGAATTTGTGATTTATGTATTTGAATTGCATATCAAATTTCCATCAATTTGAATTACACAGTTTAAACATAAACTAATAAACTTAATGTGATGCATATTTGTCAGTCATACATATGATGAAACTGGTAAGATTTCTGCACTCAAAATCATGGCATAGTTTATTATTAACTATTTGCATTTATTTGATTTCATTGAAATAATCATGTTTTCAAAATGCTAAGAATGGCTAATCGCTAAGAATCAGCATATGTCAGTTAAAAATTCAGATAAAAATTATGAATATGGTTAAATATGGCTAGCTGTGAAGGAAGCATACAGCTAAAATGCGTGAGATTTAAACAAATTGGCATTATATTTAAAACACATCCAGTTTATTACACTAGTACACATTTCAACTTGTTGAAATGAAATGAAGTTGAAATTAGGTAAATTACAAAAACATGTTGACTTGACTTATTGATTATATCATTTTTACAGTGTATTACAGAAATAATACCCGTTTCATTTATATACGACTGCCAAATATGCATCACATTAAGTTTATTGTTTTGTTTATGTGAAACTGTGTAATCCAAATGGATGGACTTTTTATATTCAAATATATATCAAATACACAATGCACAAAGCCATGGTGATTATCAGCGTGATATTTCACAAGACTGTGTTTAGAATATGCGGTGATGAAATCACACAGAATGGGTTTTTGGTCCGAGTTCTCATGGAATGTCTCATACTTTGTGTGCTGGGTGTGCGAGGGTGAAGATGTTGACTTCTTTACTGTAACTCAGCTGATCTGTGACCTTTTGGCCTCTGTGGACTGACTCACATGCACCTGCTGTTGCAGAGACACAGATAGCAGGCTTTTACCACAAAGCTAACGCAACAAGATCCAGGCGCTTCACACTCCACTAATCCAACGGATATGAAGATGTCTAAAGAGGATAATAAGCATGCCTTTCATTTTGAAGTTCAGTTTTGCTGTCTGCTCTGCCTCATATGCATATGCAATATCTACATATAATAAATCTCCATATATGAAATATATTGTCATAAGAAGTAAAAACTCATATGAAACAAACTTTTTCATATATGGTCATACATAAGGGTATATTTTTTTTTCGAAATTGAGATTTATACATCGTTTATACAAAGCTGAATAAACAAGCTTTCCATTGATATATGGTTTGTTAGGATAGCACAATATTTGGCCGAGATACAACTATTTGAAAATCTGGAATCTGAGGGTGCAAAAAAAAAAAAAATATTGAGAAAATCTTAGAAATTAAGTACTTAGCAATACATATTACTAATCAAAAATTAAGTTTTGATATATTTACGGTAGGAAATTTGCAAAATATCTTCATGGAACATGATCTTTACTTAATATCCTAATGATTTTTGGCAAGAAGAAAGAAAAATCGATAATTTTGACCCGAACAATGTATTTTTGGCTATTTCTGCAAATATACCTGTGCTACTTAAGACTGGTTTTGTGGTCCAGGGTCACATATTATCATTTATACCTATATAGGTTTATGTATGCATAATACATTTTTGGATATATATGTCATGTACATATATATCCATCCTAAAATCTGTCAATGCATGTTGATATTATATAGGTAAATATAAAAGATGGACATTTAGAGAAATAATTACAAAAATATGTATAAACATTTATACATATTAATATATTAAACACATGTATAAACTGTTTTTTGTGTTGTAATAAAGTTGAATATATAATTAAAATATAGTATTATTATATGCTTGCTACATATAATACCATATAATAAATCATCATATATGTACATAATACAAATTTTACTATGGGGATTTTATATATATTATAAACATATATCTTTACACATGTAAATTTATGGGGCTGTCCGGGATAATTTGAGCTAACTAAAACTAAAACCATGAAAACGTTTTTAATACTTAAAATAAAGTATAAAAAAAAAATAACTTTTTTGATTTCAGCTAGCTGTCAAAGCAACATTTCCAATTTCTAAAATAACTAAAACTAAAACAGAAAAAATAACTAAAACTGTATAGACAATATAGACAAATTACTAATAAAAAAAAAAAAAGAGAATTGAAACATTAAATTAGACACTTTAAAGTAAAATTTAAATGAAAATGGAAAATACAAACAAACACACACACACACACACACACACACATGTCTGGTCAGCTATCCTTGTGGGGACTCTCCATAGGCGTAATGGTTTTTCTACTGTACAGACCATATTTTCTAAAGCATGACACAGAGGGCCATGTGATGGAAGGAGATGTATTGATGAGTGTGAGAGTAATAGCTTGAATGATTTGTTTTGTGTTTCTGTTTTTGGGAGCCTCCTCTCTGTTGCTGTGCTGACTGTACTGTGATTTTGTCTCTGAGCAGATGTAATCTCTCTTCGGCCTGATAGACCCTGGATCATCTCACTCATCCCATAAACTATCTTCAGGTCAGCTCAAAGCACACTTTAAGAAACATACTCTTGTGGATGTTTAAAATCACTCACTGAGAACCACTATATCTTTGAAATACATTTGGTGAGAAATCCCTCTATAAACCCTCCCAGCTTTGTGTTTTAGTTGATTTCTGCACATTCACACCAGGGAGGCATTACCTTGGATCAGTGACAATGTTCAATCCTAGGTGGGGTTTCATTTTATTGTTTATTTGATGAGGTGTATTTGTAAAAGGGCCAAAGAGGGACAATAAGCCAGTGTTAGTTTTTCTGGTTGTTTGTGCCTAATAGATTCCTTCTGATCTAATTCTTTACCAGTTGCTCACTACACTATAAAAATGATTGTAATTTTAACAGTAAAAGACTTTAAAAATACTATGGTAAAAGTCTGTTAATTTGTTAACAATAAGTTCCATTACTGTATACAGAAGAACTGTAATATATCTTTAAATAATTTTACAGTAAAATAAAAAAACAAGTCATCTTATAATTTACAGTGAAGAATCGTAAGAAGTTCCCAGAATTCCCTGTGACACTTTACATTAGATGGTTTTTCACTGAAATAACTATATGTTTCTCCATCGGTTATGTACATTAGAGTTTTATGTTAAAGGGATAGTTCACCCAAAAATGAAAATGTGATGTTTATCTGCTTACCCCCAGGGCATCCAAGATGTAGGTGACTTTGTTTCAGTTAAGAAACACAGTTTCAGTAGAACACAAACGAAGATTTTTAACTCAAACCGTTGCAGTCTGTCAGTCAAATAATGGAAGTGAATGGGAATCACGGTGATGGTGACGGTCAATGGACCATTGACACTCCTAATTGAGATTGTAGATAGAGTGTCGATGGTCCATTTGAGAGATAGGTGGCGGTAATGCACTTATAAGTCTGCGATCTGCCGTAAAGCAAGAAGAAGAAGAAGACGCGTCACGCCCCGGCTGAAGAAGAAGACGCAAACGCGCTCAGGACGCACTCAGGACAGTTCAGACATTGCAGTGCATCAGAGGTAAAAAA